>NW_006920883.1:575205-601829 GCF_000417875.1 Pseudozyma flocculosa PF-1
AGCGGTGCCGGCGTGGCGCGAGGCCATGCCCCGCCTCCGCCGCGGGCCGCGGCCAGAGGCAGCCTCGACAACCTCTTCGATCGTCTCTGCGACCACCTCGCCCGTCCGCGGGTTGCCCTCCTCGTCCAGGTCATCATCGTCGCCGTCGTCCTCTTCGTCGTCATCGCCACCGCCGGCGCCGCCGCCAGCCCGCTCCGAGGCCGATTTGGACTTCTTGGATCCAGCACCGGCGACGCTTCCGCTGCCTCCCCCCGGCCTGAGCCTGGGATCGCCGCTGGCCTGCGCGAGCAGCTTGAGCGGGTTGGACAGCGTGTAGATCTCGTCTGGCACGCGTGCGATGGAAGCCTCGTCCTCGAGGTCAATCAGCATGTTGAAGTCGGATTTTGACCGGGCCACGGCTGCTCCAGCGTCCAGCGAGGGCTTCGATCTGGACACCGGGCTCTGGGAGCGAGGGTGTTGGTGGTGCCGTGGGACCGAGGATCCCGAGTGCACGGCCCTCATGGCCGTCGAGACGGGACGGCCCCGGTCGTCGGCGTCACGAACAGCTGCCGATGGGGCCGCCGCGTCCGCATCGTCAGCAGCGGAGACGGCGACGCCGGCAGCAGCGCCGGCGGCGTCTGCGCTGCTGTCGTTGGCGCGAGATTCGGGGTTGTGCGAGACGGAGCGGGTTGGCTGCGGGCTCTGACGGGTGTACTGGGGCTTCTGCCCCTTTGAGAAGAACTTGGAGCGGTGGAGCTGCCAGGTAAGGGTCTTTACGAGGCTCTCTGCGTCCGGGTCGCGGACGTCGCGGTTGAGCTCCTGGATCTCGGCGAGGGTCTTGTCGATGATTTCGAGGCGGCGTTGGATCTGCTGCGATTTGCTGTCAGATAGAGAGGGGGGGTTTGCAGGGCGATAGAGATGGGGGTAAGGACGATAAAGAGGCTCGATGTCAGTGAGTTTGCTCTAGGCGCAGGTTGCGTCGCGGGGGGCTCGCGCGGCGGGGACTCACATCTTTCCGGGCTTTCTGCCGCGCTTGTGGGTGCGGAAGATGCACTCCTTGCCGAGCTTAGAGCATCGGACGCACGGTTCGCCCTCGGTGGTGGGCACGCACTTGACCTGGGGCGGTCGAGGTCAGGGAGCAGGGAGCAGGGGGCAAGGGAGCGAGATTAGCTGGCGACAGCCGTGGGGTCGAGTCTGCGAGCGAGAGGATAAAAGGAGTGTCCCGCTCACCTTTGCGTCTCTGCAGACGAGGCAGCTGATCTTTTTCTGCTGGGCATCGGCGGCTGCTGCGGCTGCCGCTGATGCTGATGCGCCTCCTGTTCCGTCGTTTGTTGGGCGCGAGGGGTCGCGATGATGATCCGAGGCCGACTGATTCGCGCTGGAGGAACGAGCGTGGTCTTGATCGCCGTCAGCGTCGGCGTCGTCGTCTTCGTCGTCGTCGGAAGAGGAGGGGGTGGTGTCGTTGGCGTTGTCGTCGTTGCCGGGATGGCGCTGGTGGTGGTGCTGGGGATGCGCACGGCTGGCGTTTTGGCCGTGGTGTTGGTGCTTGTAGTCGGGTGGCGAGGGTTCGATTGGCTGCGAGATGCGAGCGCGCTTGCGTGGTGACGTTGTCAGCGCAGCGTCGGCGGCGCCCGCGGCTGTGATGTCGGCCGGCATGGCGGAGATGTGGACGGAGCAATGATGCGATGTGGTGCGGTACGGTGCGGTGCGGGTGTCGCAGGAGGGAGGTAGAGGGGGTATCCGGTGGCGGTCTCCCTAGAGGGGCGAGGGGCGGGGTGTGAGGCCGAGAGACTGAGAGACTGAGCAGCTGGAGTGGTCGGTGGGGCTAGTGGGCCAGAATGGATGGATTGATGGAGGGGGGTGGAGTCTATGAGAATGGCGATGATGGCATGGTCGGGTTGGACGGGCAGGGCGAAGAGGCAGAGCGCAGTCGAGGCGATGGAGCTAGAAAGCGATGCAGCGGCGGTGGTGGTGAGGGTGGCGGCGGAAAGGTAGGCACGACACCCAGCAGGCCTGGGCGCAGCGAGCGAGCGAGCCAGAGGGAGCGTTTGGACCTGGCCTGGCTTGGCTTTCTTCGCGGCAGCGTGTTCGGGTGTTGGGCTCGACTGGCCCCAGGGTCATGGGAGGTCGGCCTGGCCTGGCCTTCGTCGAGTTGGAAAACAAAGAGAGGCTGGCTGGCCAGGCCATGCCATGCCAGGCCAGGCCATGCCGTGGCTTTTGTGTCTTGGCTGCTGCTGCTGCTGCTGCTGCTGCTGCTGCTGTCGGCCAAAGTGGGGCGGGGCTTTGCTTGACGAGGGACCCCCCGCCCCCCGACTGCCGCCCGCCCGCCTGCCCGAGCCACGCTTCCGCTGCCCGCGCCTGCATCAACGCCTGCGCCGGGCCTGGCCAGGCCTGGCCTGCCTCTGCCCGCGGGGGAGGGGGGAAAGCGGCAGGCTAGGCCAGGCCAGGCGTGGCCCGCGTGCGTCTCTCCCACAACCGGGCTCAGGGTCGAGGCAGCTCGCAAGCAAGCAACCAGGCGTGACCAAGGCAGGCAGGCACAACCGGATCTCGGGAATGGGCTGCCCTGCAACGCCCCATGGCTCGAGCGCAGCCTTCGCTCCTCCTCGCTTCTTCGAGGCGCGCCCTCTCTCCTTCGACCCGACCCACCATCGCATCGCCACCTCGCAACCACGTCCGTCCACTTGCTCGTCGTAAACACTCGGCAAACAAACATGAGGCGCCCAAACCGCGCATCATCAGCACGCCGCCAAAAGCCAGACAAGCCGTCCCAGCGCATCCAGAGAATCGAGCTCAACGAGCACGAGGAACAGCGCATACAGAACCTCTACGCACCCTTGCCCCTCGCAAGAAACCCAAACATCTCCATACGCCACCTCGACCTCAACCAACTAAGGCAGCTCGCACGCGCAAACCGACAGCCATCGCTGCCCCTCCCCACCCTCGCCTCCCTCTGCGCAACCGTCGCAGCACGCACCTTTCCCACCTGGATCCTGCCCAGCCAAGACACTTTTCAGCGAGCAAAGCACGCCCACCATCGCCCATCGGCCGCTGCAACCACGTCCGCTTCCCCTCCCAAGAAGCGCAGGCGCACCACAAGGGATGCCAACAGACCCTTTGGAGCCACAACCCGCCTCGACCAAGACCACTCCGGAGACTACGTCGAGCCCGACGGCAAAGCCACCGACGGCGCAACACGCACCTCCTCTCGCAGGTCCAAACGCACCCGCAACGATGCAGGCCCCTCCGCACAGTCTCCGTCCGCAAACACATGCGGATCAACATCCGTACCTTCCGACGCCCCGCTGCTGCTGCCCGACGAGCTCGAGCAGCTCACCCGCCGCAACGCCGCCCTCCTCAAGATGCTGCCCTCGCAGTCGTCGTTTGCCCTCTTCCAGGCCATGTGCCTGCACTGCCCCGAGATGCTCAGCCGCGCAGTCGTCTCCACCTACTTTCTCCCCACCGCGCCCTCATCCCCCTCGTCGGCCTCGTCGACGCTGCGCGCACCCAGGACCCACGTCCTCATGCCCGCCTCGCTGCCCCTCTTTGCCTCTGGCGGCGCATCCGACGCTCCCATGCTCCTCTCGACCATGGCGTCCGCCCTCTCCAGCCATGCCGCCCGCAGCCTCACGAATGCCGCCGTCTTTGGCCAGGCCGCCTTTTCCCTCACCTCGCTCCAGCTCCACGGCCTCACCGGCCTCAAGGACCCTTCGCTCGTCCGCCTCTTTACTGCGCACCTCGATGCCACCGACAAGACGCGAGCAGGTGGCAGCGCCACGACAACGGCGGCGATCTCCGACGCGGGATCGCGCGGTCCACTCCGGCTCGAGGTCGTGTCGCTCAAGGGCTGTGTGCGCATCGGCGACGCCGCCGTCGCGGCTCTTTGCGGCGGATCCGGCTCGACGCTCAAGTACCTCAACCTCGACTGCACCGACATCACCGCCAAGAGCCTCGAGGCCATCCTCGTCGGTGCGCCACAGATCGAGACGCTCAAGCTCGGCGACGTCGATGGACTGGTGAGTGAAGCGCCGGCCGCAGAGTGGCGCGAAGACGAGGCGCGGCACTCTGGAATTCTGGATGTCCGCCGTTGGCTGACACCAGCGCATCGCTCTCCGCGCCAGACCGACGACACGGTGCCGCCCGCCGTCGAGCGCGCCTCGGAGACCGCCCTGGCGTGCCGGTCGCCGTTTGTGCCGCTCTCGCGCCTGACGAACCTGCGTCTGCGGCGAACCCAGGTGGGCGACCTGGCGCTCGGCAGCCTGCTCAAACACTGCGCCCGCACGCTGCAGCGCCTCGATGTGTCTTACTCGCTAATCGGCTCGGCGGACGGAGAGCTCGACGTGCTTGCGTTCGCGTTGGGCCTCGATGCCGCGCGCGGCCGATCGCTGCATCGGCGGTGCGCGGGAATGAGAAACGAGCTGACTGGTGGCAGCGTTCTCGAGGACGATTCGTGGATCAAAGACTTGCTCGACGGCGGGAGGGGCAGCGCCCAGGCCGTGGACTTTGATGGCGCGGCAGGCGGTGCGAGCGCATCGACGACTGCGCCGCCGCAGCGACGTGGACGCGGGCGCAGGCAGCAAGAGCAGCAGCAGCAAAAGCAGAGGCAGCAGCAGCAGCAAGCGGCCGAGGTGGCGGCCCGCGAAGCGCCGCCGAGATGTGACCTGATCAAGCTCAATATCTCTGGACTGACGCTGACCCCGCTCGGGCTCGGTAGCTTCCTCTTTTCGCTCTGCGCGCCCAGCCGGATCGACGAGGAGCCTCTCGATGACGAGAGTGGCGCCGACCATGCCAGGCAGAGAGGCGATGGAAACGGCACTGGACACAGGGACGGCGACGGCGACGGCGACGGCGGGCACGAAGGCGAAAGCGGAAAGAGAGGCGCCGCCGGTGCTGCCGGCACACCGTCACCGCCCGTGCCACCGGCGGCAGTAGGGCTGCACACGTTGCTGCTAGCGGATCTACGACGACCGGATCCGAGCAGCACTCAGAGCGGGCGACGCGGCGTGCAGTGGGACGACGACGACGTGGTCAACATCCTGGTGCCGCTGTACCTGCTGGTCAAGCATCGGCGCGGTCGCGGGTTCAAGTCGGTCTCGCTGGCGGGCACCGAGGTGATCGCGTCGTTTGTGTGCGCCGTCGCGTTTATGCCGGCCTGGCTCGACATTGAACGGCTCCTCGTCCGCGATGACATGGGCGACATGCTCCCCACCGCCTTTATGGCGTGCCTCGTCGCGTTCTTGGCCGGGTGTTGCGAGGTGAGTTGACGATCTGGGCACCAGTCTCGGCCCCTACTCGTATCGCTTGGAGCAGGACGGGTCTGCCCATGCTCGACAGCGACGACGGCGACGACGATGAGTTCGAATATCCCTGGCATGCTCACATCACCCCCTTTCGACCGTCCTTCCGCCCTTTCACCCACCCACCCATCGAGCAGCGTCTGAACCTCTCGCGCCTACCACGGCTAGACGGCAAAGTCCTACGTTTCGACACACTAACCTACCTCCCGGCCCTGCAACGAACACTCCAAGCCTCGACGCCAGCCACGCACCGTCGAATCCCAATCGAAGTCCCACTCCACGGGACGAGGGCCAGGGCTGGGTCCTCCTCCTCCTTCGACGACGACGACGACGACGGGGAGGGAGCAATGACGACAGACGCCGGGTGCGGTACAGTCCCGCTTCCCGGCGGGACGCGACGCACCTACCTCGCCCACCTTGACCTGTCCGATACGAAACTCGACGACGACCTCCTCCTCGTCCAGCTCGCTGCCCCTCGTCGGTCATTACGAAAGGTAGAGTGGTACGATATAGGACTAGGTGGACGCTTGCAGTCCCTCAACCTCGCCAACACCGGTGTCCAAGGTGCGTATGTCGTTTCGGTCACTCTTCGTATTGCTGCAGTAGCTGCTGCTGCTACGCGACGGAGATGACACGATGGGGCGATGGAGAAGGAGAAGAAGAGACATTCAGGATCGCTAGCTTACCATGCATCCGTCTGTCCCCTCCGCTGCTCGGATGCGACGCGACACGGGCCGCCTCTTTTCCGCACCGACGCAGCCTCGACGCTCGACGAGATCCTCAGCGTGCATCCCTTTCTCTCCCAGATCGACCTCACCTCGTGCCGCGGCATACCCGTCACGCGTCGGCGCACCTACTTTTCCAGTGGCGGCGGCCACGAAGAGAAGGTCGAGGTAGCCAAGCGAGGAGAAGGAGGAGGAGGAGGAGGGGCGAGGGCTCGGCGACGATGACCGCGACGGCGGCGGCGATGATTAGGCCCGCGCCTCTTTCGCCGCAGCACCGGCCGCCGCCGCCGCTGCAGCAGGGGCGCCGACGTTGCGCGGGCCCTTTTGCTTTTCCACGACGTCGTCGGGCGTAAAGTAGTGCTTGGCCACCTGGAGCAGCCACCCTGGCTGGACGGCCATGCACTGGCGCATGAAGCTCTTGCTCGTCTCGACCAGCTCGAAAAAGCACACCGTGTTGGGCTGCGGAATCTGCTTGTAGAGCGCGCTCGAAGGGTGGATGTGCACCGCGGCCGTGCCCTTGATGGGCTTGTACGTCTCGCCGCCCTTTGCCAGGCGCGCCGTGTTGATAAAGTAGCCAGAGAGGATGGCGAGCTGGATCCTCTCGTTGCCGTCCCGCGACCCGCCGGCGCCGCTGCCGCCCGAGTCGGCGACCGAGGCCGGTACGATTTCGACGCGCTCGCACAGCGCCGCCAGCTGGTCGCGCACGTCGCGGACGCGCGCCAGCACCTTGGGCTGGAGGAAGTTGTCGACGCACCAGTTGGTGGCGTAGCCGGACTCGACATAGGCGTTCCAGATGTTGAGCAGGTGGAAGTGGTCGCCGCCGGACGGCGCACCGGCCGTGGCGGGCGGCGGCGGCAAAAAGGCGGCACGCGCGTTGTCGGCGTGCACCTTTTTGTCCTTGGGCCGGAAAAAGAGGGAGCCGGCCTCGGGCAGGATCGAGACAATCGACAGCACCTCTTCGGTGCACGCGTACTGCTCCGAGGCGAGGATGGCCTTGGAGATCTGCGGGTCCACGGGGAACTCGGCCATGCGCCGCCCCAGCTTGGTCAGCTCGCCCTTGTCGTTGAGCGCGCCGAGGGCGTAGAGGAGCTCGAGGGAGCGCATCAGCGTGTCGGTGGGCGGCGGGTCGAGAAAGTCAAAGTTGAGCAGGTCGTTGATGCCCAGGCTCTTGAGGAGCAGCACGACGTTGGCCAGGTTGGTCCGCTGGATCTCGGGCGTCGTGTTCTCGTCGAGCTCGTTCTGAAAGGCCCACTTGGTGAAGAGCCGGAAGCACTTGCCCGGCCCCACGCGGCCCGCCCGCCCGGCGCGCTGGTTGGCCGAGGCGCGCGAGCACGGCACCACGGTCAGCGCCGCCATGCCCGTCTTTGGGTTGTACGAGTTCTGCTTGACAAAGCCCGGGTCAATGACAAAGACGACGCCGTCGATCGTGATGCTCGTCTCGGCAATGTTGGTCGCCAGCACCACCTTGCGCGCGCCCTCGGGCGTCGGCTCAAAGATCTTGGCCTGCATCTCGGACGGCAGGTTGGCGTAGATGGGGCACACGATGAGCTCGGGGATCTTGTTGCCCAGCGCCCGGCTCGTCTCCTGCAGGTTCTCCATGGCCGCGTCGATCTCGTCCTGGCCCGTCAGGAAGACGAGGATGTCGCCCTTGGGCTGCGTCGTGTGGATCTGGAACACGGTCGTGATGGCGGCGTGCAGGTAGTTGGCCTCGGGCTGCGGCGTATAGTGGATGTCGACCGGGTATCGGCGGCCGGGGACGTAAAAGATGGGGGCGTCGTCAAAGTACTCGCTGAACTTTTCCGCGTCGAGCGTGGCCGACGAAATGAGGAGCTTGAGGTCCGGGCGGAAGCGCGCAATGTCCTTGACCAGGCCGAACAGGACGTCGGTGCTGAGGGTGCGCTCGTGGGCCTCGTCGATGATGAGGGCCGAGTAGGCGCCCAGGTCGGGCTCGGTGAGGAACTCGCGCAGCAGCATGCCGTCGGTCATGTACTTGAGCACCGTGACGTCCGAGGTGCAGTCCTCGAAGCGGATGCTGTAGCCGCACTCGCGGCCCAGGCGCACGCCCATCTCCTCGGCCACGCGCGCCGCCACGCTCATGGCGGCCACGCGCCGCGGCTGCGTGCACCCGACCTTTTTGCCGCCGCGCGTGTAGCCGGCCTCGTGCAGGAACTGGGGCAGCTGCGTCGTCTTGCCCGAGCCCGTCTCGCCCACGACGATCAGCACCTGGTGCTCGGCGATGGCGTCGAGCAGCTCCTCGCGCAGCGCGTAGACGGGCAGCGACTTGCGTGTCGCCTCGATCTTGGCCGCCGCCGACTCTGCGGCGGCAATCTTCTCCTGCAGCAGCTTGTCCTCGGGCTTGAGCGTGAGCGAGCCGCCGCCGCTGCCTCCCATCTGGGCGTCCATGACAAACTGGATCGTCTGGCTCTCGTCAAAGACGTAGTCGTACGCCGCCTCTTCCCGCTGCTGCTCGGCGGCGGCGGCGGCGGCTTCGGGCAGCACGAGGCGGGAGCGGTCGATCTGCTCGCGCTCGAAGAGGTCGAGGTCGGTGGCGTGGTTCTGCTGGGCGTGGCGCTCGGTGCGGGCGTCGTCGTAGCGCTGGTAGAGGGCCTGCTCCTTTTTTGCGCATGTCGAGCTTGCCCTGCTCGGTGATGTAGTCGTCGGGCATCGCGTAGCCCTGATCGCCGTCGTCGATGCGGGCGCGCTCCTCTGCCAGGCGGAGCACCTCCTTCTTGTAGGCGAGGTCGCGCTGCTCGCGCTTCGACATCTTCATGCCGCGGAAGAAGCGCTCCTCGTCCTGGATTTCGAGGCGCAGCAGCTCAATCTGCTGCTGCGAGCGCTTGGCCAGGTACTCTTGGCGCGAGCGGTCGCGCAGCGAGGGCATGGCCTTTTGGCGCGCCTCGGCATCGTCGGCCAGGAGCCGGCGCGCGGCAGCCTCGGGGTTGAGCTTCGACGAGCTGCGGTCCTCGACAAAGCGCTTGGTCGATTCCGAGTCCTTTTTCTTCATGCGCTCCGCAAACTCGTCGCGCTCGGCCAGATCGCGCAGCCGCTCTCGCTCGCGCCGCACATCTTCGGGCAGATCGTCGTCGATGTCCCGGTCGCGGTCGCGGTTGCGGTCGCTGGTGGGGCGGGGCGACCTGGAGCGGGATCTCGACCTGGACCGGCGCCGCGTCTCGTCGTCATCGGGGCGAGGATCCAGCTGGGCATCCCTGTTCTTCTTCTTGCGTTTCCGCTCGGGCTTGATCTCGATCTCCTCGTTGCCCGTCTCGTCCATGATGAGGCCGTACCGCTTCTTGGACTCCCTCTTTGCGCCCTTGGGTGCCGCCTCACCTTGGTCGGCACCGGTCGTCGAGGACGAGGGGTTGGGCTTGGTGCTCTGGCTGGCCCTGGGGACGCGGTTGAAGAGCTCTGTGGCGAAGCGGTGAGCCTCTGGGGACGACGGGAGGCCGAGGGACTGGAGCTGGGAAAAGAGGTCGGTGGGCGACGAGGCTGAGGATGCCGAGACCTGGATGAAGTCGACGACCGACGACTGCGACATGCCAAAGAACTTGATGCTGTTATCGCCGATCCAGCGGCGCAGGTCGCCGGCGCTGGTGCTGCTGCTCGACGACATGGTGGTGGGTGTTGGTCCCGCCCAAGGACCGAGTCTCGTCTGCGCGGGCGAACGGGCGAACGGGAGGGCGGTTCAAAGGTGAAGAGAGGCACGCTGCGATCTTCGCTGGCAGAGGCGGTAGCAAGGATGCGACGTAATCTCTTCGCCGATCGATCAAAGCCGCACGGCAGGGCAGGCGGTGAAGAAGAGGTGGCGGGTGGCGGCGAGGATGATGGTGGTGGCGGTGGTGGTCGTAGTGAGGAGTTTAGAAGCAAGCTCGCCCACCCAAGGGCGCCCACCTTTTTCCCGGCCATTTTCGCCTCCACTTTGACCGCGCCGCCGCGCAACGGCACCGACGCTGAAGCCAAGCGCGTGTGGGGCCCGCAGGGCAGGCTCCAGGCTTCGCGCGCCGTGGCTTGGTGTATGTTGCCCTGCTCGACCTCTTGCCCCTGAAGTACGGCTCGTCTGCCCATCTTTAGCACGTCGGCTTGGGCGCGTCGGCCCGACTCGCGCTGAAATCGGTCCTCCGGTTCCTCGACCGTGACTTCGGCCACAATACCCGAGCTTGCCGGCGCGGGAAGGACACAAGCCAGACTGGCCACTCGCTCAACTGGACACACGCGGCTCGATCCCGCAAGGTGTCCCTCCATATCGCGGCTTGGCCAATGGAAGCGGTCCCAAGTGGGGACGACGTGGCGCCGCGACCCGCCTAGCCGGCCGTTTTGCCATCATTCTGCAATCGTATTCTTGTTTCGCGCCGCAATCAGCAGCAATTAGGCATCTACGGGCAAGTTGTAGCGCTCGAAGCGCCGGCAAGATCAGTAGAGCGCAGGGAAAGGTGCCGTCTGCTGTCCGGACTGTCTCCTCGGCCGCGGTTCCGCTCGAGCTCTTCGTCGCTGCAGCACGCTCGATGTCGGGAGGCGTCGGGCCCCTCGGCAGGTCCACGGCTGCATCGACGGCGAACCGGAGAAGCTCCTCAGCCAAACAACGGTCCACGAGGATCCTCGACGAGCTTGAACGGCTTCTTGGGCATGCTGCCGCGCTTGAAGGCGAGCTCGGGGAGCACGGCGACCTCGCCGACGAGCGTTTTGGGATGAGACGAGTCCCGAGACCAGGGCACCGCGATGATCGAGAAAACCTTGATCGCGCGGCCGTGCTTCCAGAGCTCGTGCGATCGCTCGATGTCTTCCTGAAAGTAGATCCGATAGTTCGGCGTCATGATGTCCTTGAAGAGCACCGCCTTGTTCCGGTCGCCCGTGCGGTGGCTCGGGGACTTGCGGATGCGCACGTACTGCCGCATGTTGGGACGACCGATCATGGGCTTGAAGTCGATCAAGGTGCCGAGCGCCGCTTTGGGGTCGCTTCCCGGCTCGAGATGGTCGGCGAGTCGCTCAATGACTTCGGTCTGCGCCTCGGCGAAGAGGTCGGGATTACCCCATACCCAGCCGGCCCTGCCGTCCATGGGGATCGCTTCTGGACTCACGAACCTGGCAGGGCGGGCCCGCAGACGAGCGCTCCGAGTCTCGCCGCTGAGGCGGACGGTCCCTTCAGGGCCGTGCTCGGCCGTCCACGACAACTGGTCCGAAGGCTCCTCCATCCCTTGCGCGGAGGCGGGATCGCCTCCGTTTTCTGACTCCGAGCTGCGCACCAACTCCGGAGAGCGGATAGGCAGCGCGACGGCTTCGTCGACGGAGGCGGGGCTGTCCTGGCGGTATTGCTGCGGGCCGTGAGGCGGATCGGGGTGCAAAGGATGGGCGAGCCGCCAGCGCGATGGATGGACAGGGTCGTGGTAAAGATCGGCGTCGTCGAGCTGGTGCGAAGGTCCCTCGGTTGAGAGCGGATAGCGCAGGCTGTCGCTGTCGAAGCGTCCCGGGCCTGCGCCTTGGCGCGACGACGAAGGGCCACGACCGATCCTGAGGGAAGTGTCGACGCGGTAAGGGTTGGGGTACGCCAGATGGTAGGAGGACGGTTCGACGGCGAGCTTGAGGGCCGTATCGACGTCGGCCGACGCATCGGCGGGAGGAGCAGGACCGACGTGGTCGCCGAACTGTCGTCCAAGGTACTCGCCGAACTCGGCAGGACCGCTGCCGAACCACGAAGGCGGAGGTGGCTCCATCGCGCTGCTGGTGGGCAGAAGCAGGGCGAGCACCGCCAGCAGCGAAAGGAGCGACAGGAGCATCGGGCGTCGATGCCCGCGCCGGACAAAGGTGGGCAACATTGTCGTGCTTTGTAGCCGGTACGGTACGCGGTAGAGGGCAAGACGTGGCGAGTTGAGGACAGACAGCGACGAGGAAGAGAGGTAAGGAGAAAGAAACAAGGAAAATAGACGGGAGCGGATCGACCATCGACCCGCCTTCACAACCGTTCCTCCCTCGAGGACGCCGAGCGGGACCAACATGGGCGTTGCATGCTGGCACGGTGGCGACCTACAGCATCGGGGCGTGACGAGTGAGTCAATTATGAAGGCTTCGTGCGACCACCTCGGCTTGCTTTCCGCGGGACAGCAAAGTGGGTCGAACGCACACACACGCAAATCGTGCGTCGATTCTCGCTCGCTGAAGAAGGGCGATGAGCGAGCTGGCCCGTGTACCTCGCCTTGAACCGGCAAGCTTGCTGGTCTAGATCAGCGGCTCGCGGCGAGGATCTCGTGTGCCCGCTTCTTTGCTGGCGCAACGGGTAGAGCAGGCGGGCAGGCGCCCGAACCGGCGGCGAAAGAGCGTGACGAGGGATCGAGCGTGGCAAGGATCAAGGTGAGAGCAAGATTCGACTCGGGCAGAGAAGTGAGAGAACGTCGAAGCAGATTAAGGCCCAGAGATGGTCGCGACGGTGCGAGCTGGCACAACGGCATCGTGAGGGGACAGCGGGTTGACGGCCGGCCTGAACGGAAAGGAGACACCGGCAAAGATCAAAAGCGAGCGGCATACTAGACTGGAACTCGAGAACAGTCGAGAATGATAGGTCTGCGGTGAAGCAATGAAAGGACGGATGACGCGACGTACAAGCCCAGCTTGAAGCACGAAGGCCTGCGTCGAGCGATCAGTCGGCCGTCACGGACCCGGCGTCGCATCGTGCTCGGCGGCAGCTTGGTCGACTGAGCACCGCGGCCGATGCTAAGACTCGCCGATTGGCCCGTCAATTGTGCCAGAACTATGGCTCTAGCTGCGAGCGAGCGGTGCTCGACCAAAAAGTGGCCCCGTCGAGATCTTGCTGACGGCAAACGGCCGCTTGGGCAGATTCTTCCGAGTGAACGCCAGCCTTCGTAGCACAACGATCTCCCCGAGGAACGTCACGCGCTGCGAAGAGTCTCGGGGCCAAGGAAGGGCGACGGCGGAAAAGACGCTGACTTTGCGAGCGTCAGTCGAGAGGTCGTTGGAGCGCTTCTTGTTCTCGCGGAAGTAGACTCGGTGCGACGGCGTGTCGATGTCTTTGAACAGTATCGCTCTGTTGATGTCGCTGAGTGCGTGTTTGGGCAGGTCGTAGATGCGCCTCAGCTCCCTGGGATCTTCTGGCTCAGCGTACGTCGGCGCAAAGTCGATCAGGCGCCCGACAGCAGCGGTCATGTCGGAACCTTGCTTCATGTAGGCCTGCAACCGCTCGAGGATCTCGTACTTTACCCGCTCAAAGACGTCTGCGTTCCCGTAGTCCCATGCGCTAAGCGCCCTCGGCCTTCCCCGCCTTGCCGATGGGTGTTCGTGGGCCTGCAGCTCGGCATCGGCGTCCTGCGGCGTCGCTCCTACCAGTAGGCGCGTAAGTCTTTCGGATGCCGACACGGGAAGAGGCTTGCCCAGGGCGATCTCGCTGGAAGTGGACGGCTGCAGATGAGACTGCGCGGCATCATGCAACCCGGCCGGCTCGCTGTCGGAGCGCCCTTGCTCGGACTGATAAGAAGTCGGCGATCGCTGCTGCTGTGGCTGAAGGGAGTAGTCGTCTCGATTCAGGCGACCTTGTCCGTAGCGCCCGACATCCGCAGACTCGTGCGGAGGCGAGACCGACGCTTGTAGGAGCGATGTAGGGCCGCCGTCGATGCGAAGCACAGCGGTGGGCGGACGGAAGAGGCTTGTTGCGGACCGAGGGAGCCCGTCGACTCCCTGACTACGCTCGAAGGAGATAGGTTCGCGAGGCAGGCCGCTGGGTGCAAGCCGGAGAGATGTGTCGACATTGATAACTTGCCCGAGCTGCTGTTCTGGTACCAGCTGGCCGGCTCGATGGATTCGACCGCTGAGCCAAGACAGGGATGGCAGATTGACGGCGGCACCGCCGTGCAGGAGGTGGCCAATCAACATCAGCGAGAGCAACAGCGGGTATGACGCCCGCCGTAGCTTGCTTTTGTCGCTCGTTTGACGCATGACGGGGGCTTGCATGGACAAGAATGAGTGCGGCTCGATGCCGAGGCAGGGCGATTTCTAGGAGACGGATGCCCGAGAAAGGGGCGAGGCTAGGAGGTCAGGGTGGGCTGACGATCGCCAGGCCCTCCAGTGATGGCTCCGCCCTCCTCGCCCCTACCGGCTCGCACGGAACGAGATTAGCATAGAGCAGCCGGTGGCGGGGCTTTTGTCACGGGGCGACGGAGAGGATGGCTGAATAAAGCCTTGGGCCACCTCGGTGCGATGCTGGCGGGCGGGTGAGGTTGCTTGAAGAGCCCCAACCCTCGAGAGTGGGCCCACTCGACTCTCTGCAGTTCGCTTCTCACCGCTGACGCCCACCGACCTCTCGCCTTTGCCGTTTGCCTTGGAAGCCACAGACGGACGACCGGCGACGGCGGCGACGACAAGGGACAGGCACTGCAGGGCCTGCGACGCGTACCGAGAAGCCCTCGGAGACGGCGTGGGACGGCGAGCGGCGGACAACCAGCCGGTCGCTGCTGCCTCCTTGGCGTCCGAACGACTGTTTCCTGGTGGAAACGAGGTCGTACGGCTGATATTCAGGCATTGGCCGGCCAGCCGGCATGGTCAGCGACCGGCAAAGGGGCGTGAGCGAAGGCCTCGTGTCGCTGTTCTCACCTCGTCGACGCCGGCATCTCATAGCACCTCTACTTGCGCTCGGCACTTTGCTGAGTGGGCTTGCCGGCCCGCTCTCTGGCTCGATCGGCGACACTGCCTCGCATAGCCGTGACTGGAGGGGGACGGGCCACTGTGCCGTCTTGAGCCTTGTCGGCGGCTTTCGTGCCGCTGCGAAGCGCCGATTGAGTTGCTCGCCGGCGCTGTGTGCATCGCCAGTACAAAGGAAGGGTGGTGATGATGATGAAAGGAGACGAGGGGCGAAGTTCAATTGTCGGTGCCTCTGCGCCCCGAAACGGCGACCCGCAGATGAGGTGAGGGAAAAGGGGCGGCGCCGCCTTTTTTCCCCTTTGTCTTCTCTCCTCGTCTCGACCGGTGTCCTCGCCACCAGCTTCCCTTCCTACCATGTCGGCATCTTCCCTGCAGCTTCGAGGCTCGGCCCAACCCATACCATCTCAGCGCAGCTTGAGGCACCCATCCGATAGACGCCGCCGAGAGCAGCATCCTCGCAGCTGAACGGCCAGATGCGGACGACAGTCGCTCAACGAGTGGGCCGGTGGCTGGCAGCGCTGCCCCTCTTGCTCTGGCTCGTTACCGCCATGGACCTGCACCCGGCGGCGACGACGGACGACTTCGCCACCTTCACGGAGGGCCTCGACAACATCGTCAGCCTGCCCCGCCTTTCCGACGTCGAGCACTCCAGGCATGCAGACATCTTCGTCCCAGAAGCCGCCACACACGAGTCTCACGGACGCATTACCGACACCGACCAGCGGCCCGCTGCCGCATTCTTGGTCGATCTCGACAACCCGTCATCCAGTCCGTCCGTTATCGTCACATCGCTTCCTCGAAGCTACCGTCGGACCTATCTTGAGCCGCATCAGGCCGATGGAGCGGGCCAGGTAGACGCCGACAACCTCTCTCAATACCGCCCGCGCCGAGTTCGGTCAGGGCGAGAAAAGCCGCGTTTCGTACCTCGTCCGGACGTGTGGCGGTACGGCAACGAGGCCATGTACGAGCTCGTCCACCGCGAGCTTCTCGCAAGGCTGCATCACTACCTGGCTCCAAGCTCTCGCACGGCGTCCATTGGCACCGTCCTGCGCTTCGACCACGCTCCTGCATCCCCACCCAACGGCAACTTCCACAAGCGCGTCGTGGACTCGGTCAGCCGACCGAGGTTTGGTCGCACCATGCCCTGGCTCCTTCAGGACATCCCGCTGGACGGCTATACGGTGGTCTTCATCCACGATCGCATCCGCTCGCGCGCATACGAGAGAGCCGACAGGTCCGATGTGCTCGCCTACAGAGCTGTTGCCCTTCCCACCGGAGGTACGGGGGGACTAAAGTACCTGCTCGGCGAAGTCGTCGTCCCCTGGGACCTCACCGCCTTGGACAAGCCCGAGGGTCTCATCAGTCTGACCGGCCGTCAGCCCCTACCTGTTCTCGACGAGGACAGAGCCTACTAGCTCCGGCGGCTCGCTGTCCAACATGTGCAGACAGGGGGCTAGCAACGTCGCCAACGTCCATAGATCGGCGCATTAGCCTCTTTCCCTCGTCTCTTCGTCTCTTCTATTGTGCTAGATATCCTCTTTCGCGCCGCTCTCCACCTGACCCGGCCCCTGATCCGGCATATGCCATCGGTCAAAATAGACCGCAGAGGAGTCAGCGGTCGCTGATCCGTCTCGTAGGGCGCCGCTCAACAACTCGGGCCGTGCAAGCCCTTTTGCATCGCCTTTGGCGAATCGTGGATCTCGAGCTCGCCGCTGCACTGCCTCGTCCATATCGTCGGCTTGCGTTCCGTCCAATCACGCCAGAGCGCCCCGCCTCCTGCGCCCCGGAACGTCCCGCCACGCATGCCGGTCATCTTTCCACGCCTGCCGTCGCTATCGCTTGCGATCAGCGGTGCTGGTCAACAGCAATCTTGCTCATCACAGGTCGTATAAGAGCATCGAGTCGACGTCGAGTCGCCACTCTCCCTTGGCCATTCTGCTCTCTCGACCTTCCTGTTTGCCCCGCTCTGCTCTATCTCGGTGCGGTGCCAGTGCAAGCCTCAACATCGCCCCGCTGCACGCTTGAAAGCAACACAACATGAAGAGCCCTGCGCTCTACCTCGCTCTCGCACTTCGCCTACTGTCGAGGACGGCCTTCGCGCAGACTCCCAGAGACGTTTCAGAAGAAGCCGGCGACATCTTCAGCAACCTCGATAGCATCACCGAGCTGCCTCGTCTGAGCAGCATCAGCGCTCCTCGCAACACATGGACCTCGGTGGCCGACAGCCTTATCTGGTCGCCACGTGACGACCGTCCTAGCCTGCAGCATCCGTCGGCTGCGGGAGATCCGGCGCTCCCTTCCTCTCGATCTCGTCTGATCCAACAAGTACCGGAAGGAGGCACGGCCCCCGCCGAAGGCACCGCTGCCACAGCCGCCGAGGGAGAAGCCAACACTCGCCTCTCGCACGGAGCGTCAAGGCGCTGGAGCGGTTTGCAAGATTTGGCTCAGCAACAGCAAAACGCCGAGCAGGTCAGAGGCCGAGAGCAGCGAGCACCTCACAGGCGATATGGTCGCATCTACTGCGGCGGCAATTCGGGCATGGCTGCTGCCACAATGGACGAGCTGCGAGAGCGGGCAGTTCTGTTGGTCGAACTGCGCGGCCTACCGGTGCACGACATCCAGCACCAGATCCACTTCATCCCTCCGCCAACTGCGCGCACTCGAGCATTCCGCGACCACGTCATCTACGTCTCGAGGGGCTCTCGGTCCTCCCGCGTTATGCCCTGGCTGTTTCGCGACATCAGCATGCCAGACTACCGGGTCATCTTCGCCTCATACCGCACGTTGCTCAACCCTTACGATACCCAGAGACCGGTTGGAGTGCTCCAGGGCCCTCGGTCGATTTACTCGGCCGTCGCTCTCCCCAACATCGACGACGAACGCCTCCAGCCCGTCTTTCTCGGCCAGTTCACCGTGCTGAGCGAGCTGGCCGTGCTTCGTTGGGACCTGGCAGCGCAGGCATTTGTAGAAGCGGGCGGTGCACGGGGACCGAAGCTCCTTTGGACGTCGAGCGAGAGGCTGCAAGCGGGTATGGCGTGGCCCCCCTCGCCGCCTCCGCCGCCGCCGCCCTCGCCGTTTTCAGCGGACGAGGCCGATGAGATGGAAGTTCTGCAAGGCGATGAGGCGCACGAGACCGGTCCCTCCATGCCATGGCCGCTTCTTTCTCAGTAACGAGGTTCGAAGGCTTTCACTCGACCGGCATCGTGTCTTCGCGACAAAGCGCTCGAGCCGGGCTTTCTTCGATATGGCGCCGTAGCGACTCGAACAGGTCTTCAGATCGCAAAGACTTGTGCCTGCGCAAGATACGGGGCTCGTGATGCTCGCTTACAGTCACTTGAAGAGCAACTCTGCCCGCCCAAGCCCAAAGCCTCCGTCACCTCTCCGCGTGCAGCGTCCGCTGCCCTTCTCTTTTGCTGTGCCCTTCCTCTACCGCCCGTCTCGCCGTCTGCTTTCAATCGCAACCTTTGTTCGTGACTTGCCTCGCTGCTGTTGAATCGCCCGCTGACGCCTCCTCGGCGGCGCTGCTGTGTGTACGTCCTGCTTTCGCACGACATTGTCGTTCTCTCCGCTTGAGCTCATTGAGCACATCATGCCCCACCCCACTCCTTCGTGCTTCCAGCGGCCTGACTACAGTCTCGGTCTGTCTTCGTATTTCATATCTGATGCCTCCGAGGAGGAGTGTCCGAGGCCCACCGGAGACGCCCCGGGCCCCGTCCCACGTCCGCATTCGGGGATCGATCTTCCCGCTACGGGCTGATGCCTTCATCTGCCTCGTCGTCCGGGGCGTCTTCCCAGCATCTCGACAAGGCCGTGGCAACGAGCGGGGCAACTCGATCGTGTCCCACCTCGACCTCTTCCCTTCCTTTTTCTGCCATCATACCTCTCCTCGTTCTAGTTGTTCTTCTGGTCCTGCTTCTTCTACTCGCCTCTCTACGTCCTCTCGTCACTTCACTTCCCTTCCCCTCGTTTCTCTTCTGATCTTCACCCCTCTCCTTCCTCTCTCCCCCCTCTTCTCCCGCCTGGTCAACTCGTCAACGACGGGCACGATGCGCCTCCCGCAACCGTCGATCGTACTCCTGCTTGCCGTTGTCGGCGGGCTTTTTGCGCTTCCCGCCGAGGCGCCGCCGCCGTTTCCGAATCGAGGATGGGCAAACGCCGAGCACGACCTTGTTGGCTACTATGACGACCTCGGAGACATTGCCGACCTTCCCCTGCTCTCTGACTTCCAGCAGCCGACAGCACAGTCGAGCGCCTCCCAAGCCGCTGCCGCTGTGCCGCTCTCGCATCAGCCTCCCGCAGGCTACGGCCACTGGCAGCCTGCTGTCGACCCGTCGTACCACCGATTCGATGCCTACGCCCCTACGAACGATGCCCTTGGTCTGTCGGCCTACCACCCGATGAATCATGCCTACTCGCAAGCTGATGTAGGCCCTTCGCACTACCAGCGCGCTCACCCAGACTACGGACAAGCAGCAGACCACTCGTACTTCCACGGCACACCTGCCCCTTGGAGCGCCGATGTCGAGGGCCCCGAGGGAGCGAGATCGGCCCACTCGCAAACGATGCCGTCCTCGCCGCCGCCGGACGAAGTGTCATCGACAACGGCACACGACCATGACCCGACCTCGCATCAGGACGATGAGCAGCCCCTAACCGTCGACACCTGGATCCCCGCCCACCTGATCCGCCGAGCCGCGCTCCATCCCGCGTTTGGAGACTCGGTGCTCTTCGAGGCCGTCCAGACCGGGCTCAAGGAGCGACTGCGCCCGTACGTGACGTCGGAGGACTTCAACTCGCGGCGTCTGAGCAGCCTCATCAGTTTCGGCAACGCCCCAACCGGCTGGACGGACTTTGATCACAGGTCCCGCGTCGTTCTCGCGGTGCGCCGGCGTGTGGCACCGCGTGTGAGGCGCAAGGAGCAGGACGTCTGGCTCTTCCGCAACCTCGAGACGCCCACGCACACCGTTATCTTCTTCCGCGACCTGGTGCTGCGCGCCTTTCTGCAGGAGCACCAGCTTGCCCACATCCGCACCTTTACCGCCTTCGCTATTCCCCGTCGATCCACCCACAACATGGTTTTCGTCGGCCAGGTTCACGTCAATGAGGTCGTGTCAGGCAAGCAAGAACCCAGAGGCCGGATTGAGGCCGTTCCTGGCACAAGCACGTGGGCTGTTCGAAGCTGATCGCAGGGCAAGACTCGCCCTCGAGCGACGTTTCCGTGGTCGGTCCGACATGGCATCTTTTTGGCCGAGAGTCTCCCAGCAGCGCTGCGGCAGCCTGAACGGCCCTGTCTGACGCCCCTCGGACGAACCGACGACATGAGCCGCCATCCTTGTGCCCTCGCACGACATCTGCCGCAGAAACCTTGACCGCCCAGATCCGCCTCTGCATCTCTCATAGCCGTCGCGAGACGGACATCTATCCCTTTCTACATCGGCCCCTCTTGAAATATAGGGACCCTCGACGCTTGCCATCCCTAGTCGCTGTCTCTCTCCCATGCTCACGCCTGCGCTTATCTGTAACGGTGCCGAAAGCGAGACGGCTCGGCATCTGCTTAGCACTCATAACTTCTCCTGTTCCCTACACCGCTCTTCCCGCCGTATCTTGAAGCAGTTGACGTGATCTCCCTTCCTGCGAGGCATCGTGCGGCGGAGGTGCGCTTCCGACCTCTCCCACAGTCCTCATTGGCTCGATATCACCGGCTCGTCGGCTTCTCACCCATGCGGCGAGCTTCCAGGCGTGCAAGGCATCGAAGCTGTTCCTTTGTCCTTCATCTGCCGGTGTCTTTCCGGAGTAGCGCCCCGTCCGCTCTCGGATACGCATCCCTCTGTCCGGCTGGGCTGCCGATGGACCGAGGCCCTCGTGCAAAGCTCCGGGGCGTCCTCCCAAGGCCTGAGCGAGGGCAGACTAGCTCGTTCGCCTTCTCGATCGAGCAGCTCGACCGCCCTGCTTCGCTGCTCCTTACCACCATCCCCTTCTTTGTCCAGCATCTCGGCATCCAACACCCTCTCAAGGCTGCATCGCAGCCCGATCTAGTCCTTTCCGACACGCCCATTGCAGCCAATCCCAGCCCTTTGCGCCTCACCGAAGATCAGCGCGATGCGTGCCCTCCGCTCCTCGACAGCGGTGCTGCTGCCGCTCGTCGCTGGGCTTCTCTCGCTCGCCGTCTGGGCAACGCCTCCTCCGCAGCGCCCCGGCGGGTGGCTGGGACATGACCTCATGCGCTACTACGCCTCATTCGAGGATCTCATCGCCGGCCAAGTCCTTCCTGACGCTGGAGAACGGGCGGAGGAGCAGGCGTCTTCCAGCTTTGTCGCTGTTCCTGACCCTCTGACCCATCCTCTTGCCGCGGGCCATGGCAGCTCGCACGCTGGTACTGCTTCGGTCGTGGTCGGCTCGCGGTCTCGTCACAGGAGCACGTCTGGTCGAGTGTTGGTAGGTGGCACCGGCGCTCCGAGCTTCACACACCCCGAAGCCACGCCGAGCTGGCAGCAGCCCGCTTACAATGCCGCGTCGACCTCGACCCGCGATCCAGCCTCGCCGCCGGCTGCGATGCCACCGCTCACTGTCCCGACCTGGCTGCCACCTGACATGATCCGAAGGGCGGCGGGCGAAGCCAAATTCGGCGACCCGGTCCTCTTTGACGACCTCCAGACTCAAGTGCTGGAACGGCTTCGGCCGCACGTTGCGCCAGACGAGTTCACGCAAAGGAACCTGCATCGGCTCATCCGCTTCGATCCACCTCCTGCCGGGTGGCTGGACTACGAGCATAAGGCGCGGGTCGTGCGAACCGTCAGCCGCCGTACGAGGGGCGGGGACCTCAACCTGTGGCTGTTTCGAAACGTCGACACGCCAACCCACACCATCATGTTCTTCCACGACCTCGTCGTCCGCGCCGCGCTCGCCGGCCGCGACATCTTCACCGTCCGCAGCTACACCGCCTTTGCCATTCCCCGCTTCCCAAACGGGCTCATGGTCTTTGTCGGGCAGGTCCACGTCAACGAAGTCCTCGTGTCGCGAAAGCCGCCCGCGGTCCCCATCGCGTTTGCCCCACGCCCGGCTACGGGCGACATCGGGAGCGCAAGCAGCGGTCATGATCCCGACTCTTGATAGCACGATAGCATCGTCGGGTCGGTCGGATGGCTGAATAAGGTGCCGCAGCAGATTGCCCGACGGTGCTCGACCGCTTTTCCTTTTAATTTTTGCCGTCATTTTCCTTCTCATCCGTGCCGCGTCATGATAGCCACCGATTCGGTGATGCTCGCGGTTCTGCCCATCCCAACCCTTGATCCCGTCGTCGGGTCCGCCGTTGCGTTGTGCTTGTCGCTTCGCTCAATGCATCGCTTGCCATCTGCGTTCATTTTCTCCGAGAGGTTGTCGCGCGAGGCTTGACAGCGGCATCAGCGATGTCCGCATCCCCCGTCGCCTTACCCGATTCGTTCTTTCTGCTTTGGTCGGATGCGTGCTCACCAGGGTGTCGCTGGCGCCGAAACGTCATCCGGCGTAATCAAAGGCGTGCCAGGCTCGGCCTTGTTGGCGAAGGGCAGTAGGGCACGTCTGAGCCCTGACACGGGCAGCGTCATCAGGCGCAACGGAGGGGTCGCAGCCGTACGTTGAACCGTGCGTCGGCTCGACGCTCGTGACTGTCGACCCAGGGAGGAGATGTCGCGAGGTTCCTGGCAGATGCTGATGTAGATATGAAGGCAGCAGGGTCGAAGCTTTTGCTCGGTCGAGCCCGGGTCAACTCTGCGAAGGGCAGAGGTCTGCCTCCATCGTCAAGAGCCGGCAGGCATCGGCCCGCCGCCATGTACGAGGTCAGCACTCGTTCATGGGTCCGCCCAGGGCTGCTTCGGTCCTGTGTGCGTGCTCACTGATACTCACCGTCGTCCTGTCGCGGCTTTCGCTGAAGCCTGCGTCGACTCGCTGCTCCCAATTTGTGCAGCGCTGCCCTCGGAAGCAGGCACTGTATGGCCAGGTCGATGGTGACTGCGGCGCTGCTCGGGTTGACTGCTCGACGATGGCGGCGTCCTGAGGCATTGGCGGCGTGCTGAGGCATGGCGGCGAAGTCGTACCATGACGACGGTTTCGAGAGGGCGAACATGGTCGGGACCGATGCGGCATAGCGTATACGACGATGGCGGAGCCGCCACGACGACGACGAATAGGCGAGAACGGCGCTAGCCGATACGTTGGCGACGTCGACAGTGTCGGTGAGGGGGTGGCGGCCTGACGGGAGAGCAACGGTGGTCGTGCGATCAGGGCGTCGAAGGGACAGAGACTGTCGTGCAGAAGCCGACGATGGGAGCGAGCGGGACGAATCAAGCAGACGACACGGGATTTGAGGCCATACGAGTCGTTGGACGGTCGATGGCGAGGTGTGCGCCCGAGCATGATGAAGGACTCCGAGTGCGATGATAAATAGCGAGGCTGCAGAGTAGAGTCGACCGAAGCCGCTCGATGGAGCAGCCACCCGATGATGGCGAAGGCCGAAGGCGTACGAGCCCCGATCAGAGCCGCGATGCCGAGGAGGATCGAGGCGGACGAGTGTCGAGGGTGGAGGAGGTCGAGTGCCGCGGGCCAGATCGTCAAGGAGGGCTGTTCGTAGCATGTCGGTGTGGTGGCACAGCTCGGGAGCTCAGAGGCAGGTATGGCGTGGAGAAGATCGAGGAGCAGAGTCGAGGAGGAGCCGGAAGAGATGCGGGGGCTGAGGGCGATTCTGGCCGAAGCTCCCACCTGCCGTCGGTTCCGAGAGACGGACGAGGCTCTGCGCGCGTGCGTGCATCCAGAAGGCACTCGCCTGGCCTGGCCTGTTGCTTATGCCCCGACAGCGAGGAGCACGTACTAGGTGGGGCAAGCAGGCAGGCCGGCCTAGCCTCGCAGCGGCCATACGCACGCACGCATGCACACGGCGCTGCTGCTGGCCGGTCGAGCGAGCCGGTTGGTGCGCTACGGATGCGAAGCAGGGTGCGGGGGGTCGACCACCGTACGTATCGGACCAGGCGGGCAGGCTGGCCCACCACGGCACCTCAGCCCAGCTGGCTAGGCCCACGCACGCCAAGCAAGGCCGGAGCGCTGCTGCTCCTCTGCTTCCGGGCCGACGCCGCAGCGACGGAGAGTCGGCGAGATTCGACCAAGCTGCAGGTTGGGTGCAGCCCCGGCAGCAGCTGCGACCAACAACTTGGCCAGCACCAGGCCCGAGCGCGGCCCTCCCCTTTGTGGGCCTGCCTGCTAGTACTGCTGGCGGCCTTGCAGGTGTAAGCATACGCAAGAAGAGGCAGGCTAGGCTAGGCGGGCGGCCGGGCCGTCCTCGCGTCACCTCTGCAGAGGCTGCTGGCTGGCTGGCTGGCGGCATGGCTGGAAGACGCCGTTCGAGCGCGAACGGCGTGCGGTCAATAATTCGAAGAGGTGGGCGCCGCCACGTCGCGTACAGGACCGGCAAGAGGGCTGAAGGCTGGGCAACTGGCCCTGGCTCCAGCTCGTGGGTGTGGAGCGGCTGACTGGGGGGGGCATCGCTCGACGCGTTTCGCGAAACGCATTTTTGGCGTCTCTGGATTTTCCTGGGCTCGGGCTGAAGACACGCACGCGGGCACGCGTCAGGGTCCAGCGGAAACTGTCGACTAACGCAAAGCTTCGGGGCCCTAGACTCGCTTTGCTGGCCCGACGCCAGGCAGGCCTTGCCTACCCACGGCGACTTTTTCCTCGCCTCGTCCCCCTCCAGCCTCCCCCCCTCGCCATATGCGTACGTCTTGCCAGCGTCCAGCTTTCGCTGCACGCGTGCATGCACCGCAGCCCTGGCCTGCCTGCCTGTCTCTGCTTTCACGCACGACGGCCAACACAGCTCCACCGTACCGTAGCTGCCTGGCTGGCAGACGCAACCAGGGCCTGGCCTGTCGGCGTCCAGCTACCGGCCTCTTTTCGATACGGCTACGCGATCCCGAAGGAGGGAGGCAGCGCAATCCCGACGCCGGCGGGCGAGCAAGCAGAAGAGCGACCAGAGCGAGCGACGAGGCTGCAGGCTGGTACGGACCGGCCTACGTCCTCCTTGCATCGTGCAAGGCACAGCTAGCGTGCTGATCTCGGCGTGTGCAAAAGGCCGGCAGGCTAGGCTAAGCTAGGCCAGGCTCGGGGACAGGCCGGCCAGAGGCGTGCTCGCCGGCTTCGCTCACTCTGAGGGTCGGAGAGGCCGAGCGCTGGTCCCCAGAGACGCCGCCGTAGAGTTTACTGCACGACTGGGCACCCGGCCTTGCTCCTCGACGTCTGCCTCTGCAGCGACTTGGGAGCCCATGGAGGCCGGAGGCATGCATGTCCCAGCTCGCCGTCCCTGCAGCCGACGGGCTGTGGCTAGACCAGGCGTCCTTCAGCGTCGAGATCGCCACCGAGGCGATCCCGTCCTCTTCTGCCGCCACTGAGCCGGCAGCCCGCCGGTCTGATCACGACCAAGGCGAAGGGTGGTCTGACCCATGGCCGTGGCTCGACTGACTCCTTGCCGCGGTCGATGAATGCATGCGTGTGCGGACGGGAGCTTGAATCTCGGCGGGATTTTTTTTCTTGCCGCCCCGATCGGGTATCGGAGTGCTACCATCAGAAGGAGAGATATGGAAGGTGTGGCGTGTCAGGGGTCCTGGACCAGCTCGGTGCCTGCCGCGCGCTGGCTCGACGGGCGTGGTCGTCGCGTTTTTTTTTCTGCGTTTTGGAAAGAGGAGAGACGCGACGTGAGGACGCGACGGCCAGGAGCGCCTGCCTATCGAAGCGGTGCCCTCGGAGCTATGGCAACACGGAGATACCCTCGGAGCTACGGCAGCGCCGGTACTGGCCCGGCGGACGGACGACGGAGATACGGCTGGGCGCCTGGTCTGGATCGGGGGGGAGGAGGTCGGAGACGGGGCGAGGGGCCAGGACGGTCGACCAAATTCGGAGCGACGGTCTCAATTAGGGTCGACGGGTCGACGACCGTCGACGCCATCGAGGGGCGGCAGAAGAGCAGTCTCGAGAATTAGAGTCGACGGCTCGAGTTGGGGTCGACGGGTCGACCCGATTGAGGGGGGCGGCAAGAGAGCGGTCTTCCGAATTAGAGTCGACGGCTCGAGTTGTGGTCGACGGATCGACGCCATCGAGGGGCGGCAGGAGAGCAGTCTGGAGAATTAGGGTCGACGGCTCGGTTTGGAGTCGACGGGTCGATGCCATCGAGAGGGCGGCAAGAGAGCAGTCTGGAGAATTAGGGTCGACGGCTGGAATTCGTGTCGACCCGTCGACCCGATTAGAGGGCGGCAGGAGAGCAGTCTCCCGAATTAGAGTCGACGAGTCGACCCGTCGACCCGATTGAGAGGGCGGCAGGAGAGCAGTCTCCTGAATTTGGGTCGACGGGTCGACGCCAACGAGAAAGCGGCAGGGGAGCAGTCTCCCGCGTCGCTCCAAAATCACGGGAGGGAGACGCGCGACGCGGTCGGGCGAGGCCAGGGCAGCGGATAGGGGTAGACGGTCTCCCGTAATTTTTTTGGGTGGCGGCTGCTTATCTCCAGGCCAGGCCAGGCCAGGCCAGGCCAGGCCTGGCTGGCTCAGCGGCGTGGTGCCCCATCGACGTTGAGCCCCGGCCTCCGAGCCTGGCCCATCTGCAGCGGATAGACCCTGCGGCGGCCTGCGTGTACACGTGTAGCTGGACCCGAGGGTGCTGCCGTCGACGAGCGGCGGATCAGGCAGGAGGCTAGGCAGGCTAGGATCGCTCGAGCTCGAGCCAAGCTCGAGCGAGGCCGGGCGGGCGGGCTCGTGGCTTCCTCTTCGGCCGTCCCTGATCCACTGACCAGCCCGTCGATGGTCTCCCGTGGTTTCTCGAGGCCTAAAGTCCGGGATGCACGTAGTTTTCCCAGCGCCTGAGCAGATCAACGACGCTCTCCCGTAATTATCGGCGGCCAAAGTCCGGGATGCACGTAGTTTTCTGAGCGCCTCTGCCAGTCTCCGTTACGTTTTTTTTCGCCCTTTCCCGCCACGGTCC
>NW_006920883.1:601849-603531 GCF_000417875.1 Pseudozyma flocculosa PF-1
TCGNGCCCNCCGCGCCTGCCCCCCCCTCCCCCCCCCCCCCCACGACGACCCACGAAACAGGATAAAACACTACGGTTTGCCCTTCTTGCTCCTTCCCTTCTCTCCTCACACAACCGAAAATGTTCCAACTCGCCTACTACCTTCTCGCTCTCGTCCGCGCCTTCTGGCAGCCGACCCCAGCCCCAGCTCCGGCCCCGGCCCCGATCCCGACCATCGACCCGCTCCCGCTCTCGGAACCGCTCCTCGCCATCGAACCGCTCTCGGAACCGCTCTCGGAACCGCTCCCGACCATCGACCCGCTCCCGGAACCGCTCCCGACCATCGACCCGCTCCCGGAACCGCTCCCGACCATCGACCCGCTCCCGACCTCGATTCTCAAAGCCGGACCCACCTACCAGCCTCGACCCGATCGGCAGATCAGCTTCCAGTGGTGGGACGGCTACGAGACTCGGATCGACCCCCTCGACGCCATCGACCTCGAGGAGCCGGCACACCCGAAGATGGACTTCTCCCGGGTCAACGACCGACCTCGGAGGAGCCGCCGCAAGGGTGTCCGGAGGATGAGGCCCGAGATGCCTCAGCCTGGCGAGCTCGAGGAGTTCCCGGAGCCACCAGTCGAGATCGTTGAGCAGCATCCGGAGCCGGAGCAGGAGGAGCAGGAGGACCTCGAGAAGTATCGCAATGTCACCATCCGCAAACGCAGAAACAAGCGCCGCTAGACTAGAAACTTGAAATACCAAAAAAAAATTGAAAACCACAAATACCAAAAAAATAAATAGAGCGACCGGACCGATAGAAAAACCACTAACCCACAAAAAAGTACAAAATCAAACCAAGAATACAAAAAGAGGCCCGGGTAGATAGTATTTGTAGATTACAGAACGGCTTGCAATTCAAAACTCGATTACAAAAATTGACTCGGAGTGTGTGTGCGCGAAAACGCAAAGGGGCGGAGGGACGAAGTGGCCAGGATACGCAAAGGGGCGGACGATGACGGCGGCCGAGGTCGAGGTACGGGCGACGGCCCCGCTCAGGCTCGGCGTATGTAGGGTGGACCAAGCGACGACGGGTCTCTGGCAACAGGAAGACGGATGGACAACAGAGGAGAGAGCCAGAGGCGAGAGTCGGTCGAGGCGGGGTATGGAGGCCGGCGAGAGTTGGAAAGGGCCTGAGGCCGACGACGAGCACGAGAGTGTCTGCCTGCTACGGATCAACGGCAAGGCAACGGGCCGAGGCAGCAGAGGGCCGGGGCACTCGGGGCGAAGGGCCGGTGACGAACTCGAGCTCAGCTCCTGCGGTGCGTTGCACCGGTCGACGACGGACGACGGTCGCCGAGGCGCTTGCCCGCGTCGACAATCAGCGGAGCAGCGGGTCGAGGGTGGTGGTCGAGGTGCGGGCGTGCTGCTCGACGCGCGGCGTGGGCGGGTCCAGGGTCGACGACGACACCGACGGCCGCGCCGAGGCGCCCAGCGGCGGCGCACCGATATCGGGCGAGGGGGCCGAGGTGCGGATGGCGCCGAGGCCGAGGCCCGAGGTCGACGAGTTCGGCTGGGCCGTTGTTGCCGTCGTCGATGGCGCGGCCTGGACCGGCGGCTGGGCCTGGGGCTGCGGCTGAGCCTGGCCGAGTCGAGACGACGACGAGGTGCGAGCGGGAGCGTGGTCGACGTTCTGGGCCATCATGC
>NW_006920883.1:603551-608942 GCF_000417875.1 Pseudozyma flocculosa PF-1
TGGCGTTGAGCTGGATGTCGCGGTCGCTGTCGAGCGTCTCGGTGCCGCTGGTCCGGTTTGGGTTGGCCGCCGCCGACGACGACATGGTCCGCCCCAGGAAGCCTGCGATGCCTCCGCCACCTGCTCCGCCGGCGACGCTGTGGGCGTCTTCGCTGCCCTTGCTCGCCTCGGCCTCCTTGGCTGCGGTATCGTTCCTCGTCTTGCGCTCGCGGGCCTCGTGGGCCGCAGCCACGAGCTCGAGCAGCTCGCGTCGGATCGGCTGGTGGCGGTCCGCGTGGTCACCGAACGTCTTCCTCGCCGCGGCTGGCGTCGTCGCCGAGGCCGACGTCGAGCTGGCCTTGCGGAAGATGGGCACGCTGGCGGTGCCAAAGACGAGCTCCGGCAGCTCCTCGTCCTCGTCGTCGCCGGCACTGGCGCCGAGGAACGGTGCTGTCGTCGCAGTCGGGGGCGCCGCCGCCGCTGCCGAAGACGCTGCTGCCGCCGCCGCCTGGGTCGAGCCTTGCTGCTGGTTGTCCTTTTCGTGCTCGTCGGCCATGGCGCCAAAGAAGGCCTCGCGGCGCGCCTCGGCCAGGCTCTTGGTGCTGCCGACGGTGCGGAACGACTTGGCGCTGGCCTTGCGCTGCAGCCGGCTGGCCTGCGCGTCTGTCGAGGCGATGCCGTGCTCCTCGTCCTCGTCGCCCTCGTGGTGCTCATGCAGCACCTCGTCCAGGCGGGTACTGCGGACGCGGGTGAGTGGCGAGAAGCCGCTGGAGCCGGCCGAGGCTGCGGCCGTCGTCGTTGGCGGAGGTGCAGGCTGCTGACGTCCACCGCTGCCGACACCAGTGCTTGAGCCTTTGCGTCCGAGCTGTGCCGCCGGGAAGACGGTGCGCGGCGAGGGCATGGCGATCAGCACCGTCACGTTGACCGAGGCCGGGAGCGCATCGTCGCCCACAGGGGTCGTGGTGGCATCCGCATCGTCGCCGCTCGAGGAGCCGGTAACGCCAGCGACGCCTGCAGTTGCGCCGTTGGGCGAGTCGTTGCCGGCGGAGGCCGCCTCGAGGGCACCGCCCGTACCAGCAGCGCCGCCACCGCCGCGGCGGAGGAAGCCAGGCAGGTGCATGTGGCGCGAGACCATGTTGCTGCGGACCTGCGAGGTGGGTGGGTAGGTGCTGCCGTTGGCGCCGCTGCCGTTGCCGCCCTTGTTCTTTTCGCCGTCCTTGGTCGATGCCGTGTCGTTGGGGAAGAGGTCAGAGTAGACGCTCGGAGGCAGGGCAGCAGAGACGGGCTGCAAAGACAAAAGGAACCCAGAGCGTCAAAGGAGTGAAGCAATCGGACGGTGAGCTCGACGGTTTACCGACTGTCTGCTGCGACGGCCAAGCGAAGCTCACCATGACGGCATCCCAGCCGCGGAGCTTGGCTTCCGGATCGGTGCGCTGAGGCATGTAGTCGTGGGCGATCTTGGCCTCCCAGAGTTTCGGTGGGGCGAGGGTGTCTTCGACCTCGCGCGCCTGGCCAAGGATGCGGTCGATGGGCCCGTCGGGCAGCAGTCCCAGCCGCCTCAGCCGGCGGTTGCGGACAATGATGCGCAGAAGGACAAAGGCGACCACCAGGACGAAGAGGGCGATGGCTGTGATCGCAAAGGCAAGGAAGGGAGTGGGCAGGGTGGGACCGGCGGGTGAGCTGCTGCTGCTCATCTGACGCTTGGCAAGGGAGAGAGGCCAGCCGTGATGCACGCCGCTGCCGCGAATGCTGTCCGCGTTGCCAACGACACCGCGCCCACGCTGCAGCTGCGAGATCTGCGCCGCGCGACGTAGCAGCCGAGAGCATCGAGGCCATCGCCGACGAGCGTCGGGTGCAGAGGTCCGGAGTGGACGGATGGCGGCAGCGGGCAAGGCGGGGCAGGGCAGAAAGGAGGCGAAGCAAACAGGGCGGAGCAGGGGGAGTCAGAGGGGAGCCGTCCTTTACTAACCGATGATGAGCGTCTGAGATGGTCCGAAGCAGAGCGCAGGGAGGTCGGATAATTGCGGGGAGGTGCGTGGGGAGGCAAGGGAGGGGGCGGAGCATCGATTGATGGGCGTGAGACTGCTGCGTCGAGGTGTTCGTCGAAGACCGAGGGAGCGGGAGGAGCAAAGTTGACGGAGCAACACGCCGGACGTCGACGCCAGCATCACCCGAAAGTTGGCGTGGCGTGGCAAAAGCATCACCCGCCGGCGTGCGGCGGAGAGCGATCCGCCGGAGGGTGCAGGTGACGGGGAGCGAGAGAAGGAGGAAGGACGGAGTGGGGGCAAGGAGCAAGTCAACTCACAAAGACGCTAGGTGGGGTGCCGTTGCCGTTGCCGCCAAACAGGCCGCCGCCGCTTCCGCTGGTCGACGTGTTGGAGGGCGTGGCAGAAGGCGGTGGTGCCGTCGAGTTGGGGTCCTGCCGGCGTTGCAGGCGTGAGGGATGACTAAGGGCCGCCTGCTCGAGCATGACGGGCGCGTCGACGTCGAGGCTGCGTTGGCCGTCGCTGCGCCGGTTCTTTTGCTGCCACTCCTTGTCGATGGCGGCGACAAAGTCTCCGGCCTCGTGACCGATGTCGCACTGCTTCCACTGGCCTCCGTCGCGGATGCAGCGGACGTGGCCCTCGATGAGGATGGTGCACGAGGTGGTGACGCCGTCGTGCTTGGACCTGGCCACGCTGTCGCGGAGGAGACGACGGCCGAGCTTGCCGTTGACGCAACGCTCGATGCCGTCGCGGTGCCAATCGGGGCCGTCGATGAGGTCGAGGCAGCGCTTGGCGAGGGCCTCTGATCCGATGCGGGCGAGGCCGGCGTAGTTTTGGCACTGGATAAAGTTCCACCACTTTCGCTGTGCGGCGCTCGGGCTGAGGTCCCAGCGGTCCGGTGCGTGCTTGGGATCGAGGGCGTGCTGGAGGCAGAGCTGCTGGATGTTGGCGGCGCACTCCGAGTCGCCGTGCTTGCAGTCGACACCGTAGGTGGCCGACGAGTTGAGTGTGCCGATGTAGGCCATCTCGAGGTGGACCTTTGTGTTTACGCGGTCGAGGGCCTTGTCGAAGGTGGCCTCGCACGCCAGGGCGTCTGGGCAGCGCGACATGACGCCGAGGGTGACATTGACTCGCCTGGTCGAGGGGCCCAGCGAAGAGGCGGGCGATGCGTCACGCGCAGGGTCGGCAAAGACGGCCTGCTGCTGCGGCGATGCATGCGAGGTCGTCGCGGGGATGGCGAGAGCCGATGGCGCGGACGACAGCGAGAGTGCGGCCAGCATGGTGATGAGGACGGCGACGAGCAGCGTGGGGCGGCGGCAGTGGCCGCTGGAGGGTGCAAGAAAGCTCTGCATGGTCGGCCGTCCGGGTTGGTGCGCGTTGTATGGTAAATCCCTGTTCCGGTGTGCGGGGATGAGTCCGGGGCCAGGAGGGCGCTGCTGGTGTGTGCTGCTGTGGTGCGGATCGGATGGTGGCTATGAGCAGCTGGTGGAGGAGGAGGCAAGGTGGCCGCTTAGGTGTCCATGTCGGCGCAGAGTCAAAGAGCTGGAGTGGTCGTGTCGGGTCGTATCGGGTGAGTTCGTATCCTGTCGCCGAGCGCGGTGCGGGTGGATGGTGTTCCGAGGGGCGGGAGAGCGATCAGTGGCGAGCCGTTGACGCGGTGACGGTGCCGGTGATGGTGGTGGCGGTGGTGGTGGTGGTGAGAGCAAGCAACTGAAGCACGAGGGCATGCAGCCAGGCCAGGCAGCCAAGGAGGTTGCGGGCGGTGCAGGTCGGATTGAGTCAGCCGCTGCGCTGCTGGGCTGGGCTGGGCTGGGCTGGGCTGGGCTGGGCTGGGCTGAGCTTGGCTGTGGCTGGGCTAGACTGGCCTGACTCTGGCGTGAGCTGCGTTGTGGGTGGGTCGGATCTGGTGCCCCACGGCCTCGGCCCCTCCGCTTCGGCCTTCCATTTCCGATGGGCAGCTGGGGCCTGCACGAAAGGGTGGAGGATGAGCTCATGAAAGCCGGATCCGAACGAGGTCTAGGGCCGGATGGCCACCCGATTGTGCATCGACGGGCTAGCCACCCGATTTTCAGCCAAGGTCGAGAGCAGGTCGAGGCCCTCGTCGTTCACTCAATATTCGGATCCGAAAGAGCTCCACCCATCGGCGAGGGTCTCGTACCCGTTTCAAGGTCGAGCGCGCATGGGCTGGCCGCGTGCGTTCTTGATCCCTGATTCTCAGGCACGGCCGAGCATTTTCCCAGATTCGCCCTCGAGCATGCTCGCGTCTACCCCATTTTTCGCCAAGGCCAGCGCGGGGTAAGATCTCGACGAGGTCAAAACGTGAAAATCCGGGGCAGACGAGCCTTTTCGAAAATTCCAACGTGGGTCGGCGAGGTTCACCGTTCGAAGGTCGGGCCTCGTCGTGGATCTCGAGACGATCGCGGGTTGTGGGGCAGACGAACAGATTTAAAAACAGAGCCGTTACCGAAGCAAATGTTTCTTCGCGATCGAAACTCCAAAAGCCGGAGACGAGGACGTGCGGGGGCCTCCAGTCGAGCGTGGAGACGAGCACATGCGAGCGCGGGGCAGACGCCCATGGATCGACCCCGATCAATGCCCGATGCAAAAATTCCAAGGCCCGACGCTTCCAGGGCGGGGTCGAGCACGGCCCACCCTCACGGTTCAGGCCAGGGCAGGCCAGGGCAGGCCGGCCACGCCTGGCCAGGCCAAGCCAAGCTGGACCGAGCGTCACCCACCCACCCACACCTTCCGCTTGACCATCAGGAACCCACTCCACCACCACACCCCCCCACACACCACACGTCGCAGCACCATCACGAGGATGACGGAAGAGTACACGACGACGCTGTTCCTTGCGCGCGAGTGCTTCGTGTACCGCGTACCGCCACGCACGTCTTCGGCGGGCTACAAGGCGGCCGAGTGGGGCGACATGGAGGCCTTTCTCTGGAAGGGACGGCTGCGCATCCTCGAAGTGGGCCAGCGCGCCTGCGAGATCCGCCTCGAAGACGGCAATACTGGTGAGTCCCGTACCTGCGTCCATCATGGCGCTGGGACGAACAAAGCCATGGGCAACTGACCGGCCCTCTCTTCCCACTCCGACGACGTTGTCGGCTCCCGGCTCGCCTGCTCCCACTCTGCTGCGACTACACCTCGACAGGGGACCTGTTTGCGCTGTGCCCCTACGACATCAGCGGGACGAGCGTAGAACCCGTGCTCGACTCGTCGCGCTACTTTGTGCTCCGTGTCGAATCCGACGCACCGGGCGGCGCGGGCGGCAAGCGGAAAGCCTACATCGGCATGGGCGTGAGTAGCCTTGTCGTCTTCACCCCTCTGCTCCTTGAACCTTCGATCTTCGCCCCTATGTGCTGGGATGACCCAACTGGCCCTCTTCCTCCTTTCTCCTTCCCTCTTCTCCTCCCCCCCCTCC
>NW_006920883.1:609083-618394 GCF_000417875.1 Pseudozyma flocculosa PF-1
TTCACCCCTCTGCTACCCCTTTGAACCTTCGATCTTCGCCCCTATGTGCTGGGATGACCCAACCTGCCCTCTTCCTCCTTTCTCCTTCCCTCCCTCCTTTCCCTCTTCCCCCCCCCCCCCCCCCCCCTCCCATCGACGCCGACCCCGCTGCAAAGTTCCAAGACCGTTCCGACAGCTTCGACTTCAACGTAGCGCTGCAGGACTGGACAAAACGGCAAAAGTCGCTCCTCGACCCTCGCTCGTCTTCCTCCGCCGACTCCTCGTCTTCCCCCTCCTCGGCAGCAGAACCATCGCCGCACCTCCCTTCGGGACCTAAGCGCGACTTTTCGCTCAAACAGGGCCAGACGATCTCGGTCAAGATCCCCGGTGGCGGCTCGGGACGCAAAATCGCCGGCGGCGGCGGCGGCGGCGGCACCGGCTCCGGTACCGGGCCAAGCCTACTGGGAGGCGGCGGCGGGCCGCTTTTGCCCCCTCCGCCGAGTAAGCGTGGGTAGCTGACAGTCGCAGCCGGGCAGACGGGCAGGCGGTGCGAGGCGACACGACGCTTTGGTGCCGATCCGGATGGAGTGGAGCCGAAGCACAGGCAGCAGGCGTGGCATCTGCAGGGGAGCCTCACGGGGTGCAGCGAGTGCAGGGTATACGACAGCAGTACAGCAGGCAGGCTGCGCCCCTATTCGACCAGGGGCAGAGATAAAGCAAGATCGGACCGAAGCCCAGAAGGGGGGACAGGGCACCAGCCGCACCGCACCCTCCCCCTCGTCCTTCGCCCTTCGCCCTCTTAACGTGCAAACCAACAAGCACCGACGAAAACGACGACGACGACGACGACGACGACGCAGATCCCTCCCTCTCTCCGTGCCTCTCGACGTCCCCTCATCCAATCAGCTTGAGCAGCCCACCAACGCCCCCAAGGCCCTTGACGACGAGGGGCAGGCGGGGCTGGCGGTACTGGAAGACGGGGATCTCGAAGCCGCCAATCTCGACCTTGGCCTCGAGGTCGACGTCGAGGTAGATGGAGCCCTTTTCCTTGAGAAACGCGCCCACGACCGTCTCGAGCGGCTGCGCCAGGACGACGTCGACGGGCGACGACGTCTGGCGCCCCGGCTGGTCCTTTGTCCCCGGCGGGACGCGCAACGGCGACTGGCGCTCGTAGTGCACCGTGCACGACCCAAACGGCGCCGAGCGGTACGAGGCGACAAACGAGAGCGAGAGCAGGTCAAACGGCACGCCGAGCGGGTTGAGCACGGTAAACTCGCACGACACCGTGTTGGCCGTCAGCACGCCGACGCCGAGCGTGATGGAAATCGAGTCGATGAGCGACGCCGAAATCATGGGCTTGAGGTCGAAGCGCAGCCGGACGCCCTCGAGGGCGCGCTGCAGCGTGCGGTCCTCGATCGACTCGGCGTCGCCCCGGATCTCGAGCGTCGTCGTGCGCCCGCTGAGGAAGTTGGCGGGGATGTCGCGCACCTGGGCCTCGGAGCGCGCGTCGGGGCAGTAGCGGAAGTGGATGTCGTGCACCGCCACGGGGCCCGAGGGCATCGCGAAGCCGCCGCCGATGTAGGCGCGCCCCACGCACACGCCGCGGTAGTAGGCCGCCATGCTAAAGGGCGACTGGATGCGCACCTGGAGCGAGCGCGACGGGTTGTTGAGGTAGAGGCTAAAGACGATCTTGAGAAACGCCGGCGTCGCCTCGACCACCTGCAGGTTGGTGTACTGCACCGGGCTCGACGCCAGGTTGCGCAGCCCGGAAATGGCCAGCGTGTGCTGCTGCGCCTGCAGCGACACGGCGATCCACAGCGTGCCGAGCGCCGTCAGGATGCGCGCCCGCGCCCGCCCCGTGACGCGGATAAGGTCCGTCGTCTCGCAGCTGCAGATGTGCGCCACGGCCTCGCCCAGCAGCTCCTCGTCGTCGGCGTGCAGCGTAAACTGCGACGGCTGCAGCTGGATCCGCTGCGCCACGCTGCTCAGCGCGCTCGCCCCGGGCAGCGCCGACGATGGCGGCGGCGGCGGCGGTGGCGGCGTCGAGGGCGCCGGAGATGCCGGAGGCGTTGCAACTGCGGCACCCGCTGCTGCCGCATGGGCGCCGGCGCCGTTGCCGTTGGCATGGCCGTGGCCGAGGTCGGACCGGCGATGCATCGAGTGCAGCCGCTTGATGCTGCCGGTGCGCGCCGAGCCCATCCTCGAGTCTTCGAGCGAGGGCGACGTCGGAAACGCCGAGGGCGGCGCAGACGGCGCGGGCATGGGAGGCAGCGGCGGGCCGATGTGCACGTCGGTCTCGGCGACAATGGCCCTGGCCAGCGTGCCGCGATCGCCGTAGAGCACGTCCATCTCGGCCGTCACCGCCTGGATCTGGTAGGTGACGGGCAACGGGATCTGCGTCACGAGCTCGACGCCGTTGACGACGACGCGCGGAGGGCCGTCGCGCACGAATTCGGCGTCGAGCCCCGAGACGGTGAGCGACTTGACCGGGTCGATGGGTTCGCCGCGCAGGACGGCCACCGTCGTGAAGCTCTGGAAGGCCTGGTCCAGCCACGGCACCTGGCGCCGCGAAGCGTGGGTGCTGCTGCCCGCCGTGCTTTGCGAGGCGCTCCGCTCCGGCCTGACGCCGTTGATACCATTGACGCCGTGGACGCCGTGGACGCCATTGATGCCGCTGGCTCCGCCGGCGGCGCCGACGACGCCTCCGCTGCCGCTGCCGCTGGCCGTCGTGAGCATCGACGCCGTCTTGCGCCGAGACCCGTGCGAGGCCGAGGTGGTCGACGTGAACGAGCCGCGATTGCGCAGCGCCGGCCCCGCCGCCGCCGCAGCCGCCCCGTGCCCATTGACGCTAGAGCCGTGGGTGGTGCTGCCGTGGACGCTGCTGCTTCCACCGACGTCGAAGCCAGCGCCAACGATCGGGGGCCCGGCTGCAAAGGCGCGGTAGCCCCGCACCGTCACGGGCAGCTCGCGGCCCTGGACGTAGCCCGAGATGAGGTCGCCGATGGCGTCGAGTGCGCGCTGGCGGTACTGGTCAGCGGTCAGGCCGGTGTCGTGGGCCGTCTCGCTGCCGACAAAGATGTGGCCGTGCGCCTCAAACTCGGTCACGTTGGCGGGCGCGGGGCGGAGGAAGACGTCCTCGGCGGAGATGAGGCCCACCTGGACGCCCATCCACTCGAGGCCCGCCTCGAGGTAGGCGAGGTTGAGGGCCAGCTTGCCCGGATGCTCGACGCGCACGCGGATGCGGATGTTGTACGCCATCTGCCGGTTGCCGTGGGCCTGCGAGGGAGCAGCGCCGCCGCGGCTGAAGCTGAGCGCGCGTCCACGGCCCCCGCCAGTCGGGGCGGGCACCTCGCCCAGGATCTCAAAGTCGGAGAGCTGCAGCTGGCCCAGGTTGTCGAGGCCGGCCAGCGAGACGACCTTGGTGAGCGGCGTCGTGAACTCGGCCTTGGCCGCGACGATCCTGCAAGCCGGCGTCTCGATGCGGATGGCGATCGCCGGCTGGGCGATGAGCGTCGAGACGAGCGCAGCAAAGTTGGCCACGCCCTTGGCGCCGCCCGCGGGCGAGATCTGCGCATGGCTGCGATGGCGAGGTCAGGGGGGTTTGGAGGTGGGCAAAGAGGGATAGTGTCAGCGTCATGTACGGCACGCACAGAGAATCCGGGTTACGGCCACACTCGCTCACCTCTTGAGAACCTGGTCGCTGCCAACGACGCCCCGGAGCGGCGCAGCGATCGTCATGCGCGCCACGACGGTGCCGGCCTCGAGGCCGCCGTGCGCATCGACGAGGACGAGGTCAAGCCCGCGGTCAAAGTGGATCTCGATGTCGAGCGGCCCAAAGTCGACGAGGGCGATCTCGACGCTGACTGCCAGGCCAGACTCGTCCATCTGAAGCACCTCGAGCGCGGCGAGCGTCACTTTGGCCTGCTGCAGCAGCGCATCGACCAGCGGCTTGCCGACGACGGGCAGGATGTGGCGCGCCGAGCTGGTGGTGATGGCGATCGGCAAGGCATCCTGGATGAAGGCGAGGCGGCCGGGGATGCGGTAGGACCCGATCGACGCCTCGACCTCGACGTGGGCGGTGATGTGCAGGTTGGCGAGCACCTTGGCCACCAGCGCCGGCAGGTCGAGCGGCGGCTCGCTGTGAGCCGACGACGAGCCGGCGCTCGAGGCGACGGTGCCCGCCGCAGAGGGCCGCCGTTGCTCTCGCTGCCTGGCCAGCGCGGCCGCTAGCGATTCGCTGGCCGGTCGGTCCCAATCCTGGTCGCGGTTGCGGTCGCGGAACTGCGGGATGAGCTCAAGCGCCTCCTCGAGCGCGCGGCCCAGCGGCACATTGTTGGCGTGCGCCTCGTGGCGCAGGATCTGGACATAGATGGCGCTGTCGGCCGACATGGTGAACGGCAGGCTGGCATGGGTGGGCTCGTCGCCGTTGAGCACGAGGCCGGGCCACCCCTCCTGCGTCTCGATGACGCCGAGCATCAGCGGCGGCAGGACCGAGCGGCGGGCGCGCGGCGCGCCAGTCTCCTTGATGGCCTCGACGTAGAGCGAGTGGACGCGCAGCGGCGGGCCGAAGCCGTTGCGGAGCGTGGCGCGCGCGATGAGCGGGTTGCGCAGCTGCGAGTCGATGCCGCCGGGTCCACCCGCTGCTGCCGACGGCAGCGGTTCGGCGGCCGGGTCGCCGACGCCGCCATCGGCGGGGATGAGCGAGGCGCCGTCGAGGATGCGGGAGCGCACGCCGTACGGAGGCACGCGGGCGCGGAAGGATGCGTCCCCGAGCGCGCCGACGAGCCACGGGTAGGGCGAGGACCGCGCAAAGACGTAGGCGACCAGGTCGATGGGCTTGTTCTCGAGCACCTTGCGCATCGTGTCGAGGCCGGCGGTCCGCTGGGCGCCCTCGCGTGCGGGGATCTGGAGGCTGCCGATGGCCTCGAGGATGTTTTTGCCGCGGCGAAGCACGAGCGAGGGGATCGTCAGCAGGCCCAAGACGGTGCGGAAGGGCGCCGAGGGCGATGCGCCCGGATGGGGGACGGCCAGCTTGAGCGTGAGGGCGCCGAGCTCGACGGCGACGTTGTACGACGAGTTCTCGAGGCTGATGAGGGCGCGGATCTCGATGCCCTTTTCGGGCGTGCCGTTGATGATCTCAAACTGCTCGACGGCGAGGACGAGGTGGCCCTCGGAGGCCGCCGTCGAGGCCGAGGTGGACGAGGCGATGGCCGTCAGGCTGTGGCCATGCCCGGTGCCAGGGGCTGTCCCTGGCCCGGCGGCGTCTAGACCTGTCCCAGCGCCCAAACCCGTCCCCGCATCCGGACCGGCGCCTGCACCCATCCCTAACCCGAGGCCGAACTTGGCCTTTGCCGACCTGCCCGCGGTGGCGTGTCCAAAGGCCTGGGCGTCGGGCGACGACGGCGGCATGGGCGAGGCGGGTGGCGAGGATGCCGGGTTGGGCGAGGTGGGGGCCGATGCGCCTGCGGGGGGCAGTACGACGGGCATGTGGATGGCGCCGTTGAGGTTGGCGAGTCCGCCGAGCTGGAGCGTCTTGTGGAAGCGGATGTGGCCGAAGCGGAGCTTGTAGGCGCGCACCTCTGCGCAGTCGGTCGAGATGATGTAGTCGATCTTGCCGTGGCCGGCGAGGACGTTGCGGACCAGGTCGGCGAGGTGGGCAGGCGAGGCGTGGACGGAGCCGACCATTTCGATGAACGAGTGGCCGTTGACGGTGGGCTTGATGCGGAGCTCGGGGATGCGGACGTGGACCCGGCTGTCCGGGTCGGCCTGCGCGGCGGCCGGGTAGAGGGCGAGCCCGTCTGGAAAGAGGATCTTGGCTTTTACGGGAAAGTGGTTGGTGAGGCGGATGACGAGCCTGACGTCAAAGGTGTCGATGGCCGGGTTGATGAGGTTGAGCGACTCGAGGCGGATGGCCGACTTTGCCGACACGTGGTTGACGATCGACTTTGCGAGGGGCAGGCTCGAGAGGCCCTTGCGCGGGCGCCGTGCGGCGGCGGCGGCGCCGTTGGACAAGGGGGCCGAGGGTTGGCCATTGGCGGCGGGCTTGTTGCGGTGGTGTGGGGCCGGGGAAGAGGGCGAGAGGTCGAGGGACGACGCCGACGAGTCTACGCGGACGAGGGGTGCGTCGTTGGAAGAGGCGCTCGGATGTAGGCTGCCGTCGGTGGTGCCGGCGAGGGAGGGTGCTCTGCCGATGCTGCCGCCGCGCTGGCGGGTAGCAGGGTTGGCGTTGTCGGTGGCGCCGTGGAGCGAGGGCGAGTAGATGGAGGGTGCCGTGGACGACGAGGGGATGTGGTGGGCAAAGCGGTCCGGGAGGGATGGCGACGAGATGGAGTCGGCGCGGTCGAGCTGGCTGTTGAACGACTTGCGCTTGGAGAGCGTGTCCCTGAACCCCTTGAGGAAGGGTGCCATGGCGGCGGCGGGGCCCGATGGGGGGTCGTGAGCTGAGTCGTTCGTGGCAGGAGAGAGGGGGGATGCGCGGGGTATGTGCCAGTGCTGCCTGTGCTAGTAAGCAGTGGCAGGTACCACTGGGTCGGATGCAGCGGCGAGGTGGGTTAAGACGGGGGGCAGCAGGCGCTGCGCTGCGGGTATCGACTGTGCGGGGATGATGACGGGTGGTGCGCGGGCGTGACTGCGAGGGGTCGCTAGTGTCGTGGCAGGAAAACGAGGATGGTGCACGGGAGCAAGGCGGGCCGAGAGGGAGATAATGGCGGGGATGACGATGACGAGGATGATGACGGTGCGGGGTGGCGGGGTGGCGGCGTGGCGGCAGTCGGCAAGGGTAGGCGTGAGGGATGGGTATGCGACGCCGGCAGCGAGCGAGAGCGGCAGTCGAACGCCTATTGTTGGCGGGTATGATGGTGGTGGTGGTGGTGGTGGTGCTGGTGGTGGTGGTGACCGTGGCGGCAGGGAGAGAGACGGAAGGATGAGCCGACCGACGTTGCGCAAGAAGAAAGCCGCAAGCAAAGGAGGTCGCCAGAGGGAGCGAGCGAGGGAGCGAGGATGGCTGCCTTTGCCTTTGTTGGCTTTGCTTGCTTTGGCCAGGCTTGGCCGTGGCTCGACGACCTCGCTTGACGACTAGGGCAAAGCAGCAGCAGCAGCGATGCATGCCCGCCTGCGGCTGCTGGTAGGGCCAGGCGAGGCGAGGCGCGTTGGCTCCCTGCCTGCCTGCCTGCCTGCCTGCCGTGGTCGACGTTGGATGCTGGCCATCATCAGCTGAGAGGGGCCGGCAGCCATCCACCACCACCACCACCACCACCACCTAGCCAGCGGCAACCTGCCGAGACCGAGAGCAGCGACGGATGGATGGGCCGCGTCTGTTGGGCTGCTTGAGGGTCTGCAGCTCGTCTGCCGCGGCCTGCCTGCTTTGCATCTGCCAGGCCAGCTAAGTGTGCCAGGCCAAAGCAGCCCCTCCCCCCAACACCTGCCTGCCTGCCGGCCTCTGCCTCCACACGACCACGGCCCGCGCCCGCCCGCCCCCCGCCTTTCGGTTGGGTCTCCCGCCCGCTCTCCCCCGCCTGCCGCGGTACCAGCCGCAGGAGCCTGCAGCCAGCGAGCGGGGCCAGCGCAAGCAGCGGGGGCAGGGGCGAAGGACGGACCGAGCGGAGTCCGTCTCCTCTGACGCCGCCCGCGCCGCTACCCTTTGGCCGCCTCCCATCGACGCGGCAAGCAAGCAAGCAAGCAAGCAAGCAAGCAAGGGTCGTATGAGCATGTCTTGCCCCTCCCCCCTTCCTCGCCCGCGGCCATCGCATCGCATCTTCACCACCCCTGCCTAGCCTTTCAGCGCCATCCCTCTCGGTGCCACCTAACGTACCGCGTGGTCCACCTCCAGAGTCGGGCCGCGTACACTACGGTATCCGACTCGATGGAGACGTACGTACGTGCGTGCGCGCGTGGGTGTGCAAAGACGAAAGGGAGCGAGGCTAAGACGGCTGCTGCTGCTGCTGCGATGGAATCCTTCCGATGCGCTACCGAGGCCACCAGGCTAGGCGAGGCGAGGTTCAGCGGCGGCTTGTTGGCGGGCCTACCTGCTTGCTGGCCTGCTTGCTGGCTCGACGAGGATCGGGAAGACGAGGCCAGCAGGCAGGCAGCGCCCCACCCAAAATTCCTATTCCAAAATTGGCCGTCGTAGGCGCCGCGCCGTGCGTTGCAGCCAGCGAGCGAGCAGCCAGCGCAGAGATGCAAGCAGGTAGGCAGGCAGGCCAGCAGCAGCAAGCAAGCCAGAGGTAGGTGCAGCCAGGCGGGGGGCGCTCGCGTGAAAGGAAAGCAAAGCAAACCCAAATCCCCGCGGCGCGCTGGCGGCTCTGTCTGTCCGTGCGTGCGTGCATGTGGCCCCCCAGGCCAGGTCAGGCCAGGCCAGGCCCGCACCACCCCTCCTACCTGCCGTAGGTACCACAGGTGCAACCTGCCTGACTGCGTACTGCACTACGCAGCTCGCTGGTACGTCGTCCTGCCATGCCCATACGCTGCCTGCGCCCATGCCACAGGTACGCGACAGATCGAGCTGTACCGGTAGCAGGCTAGGGCAGGGTCAACACCGTACCGTATGTACATGTACCACCATCACGCGCGCTGCTCGATGCCGAATGGTAGCGTGGGACCACCTCGCCTGCGCAAGTACTGAGCATACGCCTACCTGCCTGCCTGCCTGCCCGTCCCTTCGGCAGGCCGAGCAGCGTGCACAAACAGCCTATCCTTGCTTTGCTTTGCTTCGTCTGTTTGTCTATCTGCTGGCTTGCTGGCTGGTAACCCACGCATGAGCCTAGGCAGGTCTCTTCATGCTGCTGCTGCTGCTGATGCTGCTCCATCATGCTCCAGATGATCTGATTGGATGCATCAGAGGTACAATCGCCATGGCATGGCATGATATCGACCCTACCCTACCCTATCCCAGGTAAACAGGCAGGCTAGAGAGAGCCGGAAGACACGGTCAAGCAGGCGTGCCACCTCGCGGCGCCAACTAGACCAGGTCCCACCCTTCCTCGTCGCCTTGGCCGTCGGCGTCGACACAAAGGGCACCCCCACCTCGTCGTCGGCCCGACGCACCCACCCGTCGTACAGCTACCTCGGCCCGCTTGCCACCGTCACCGCTCGACGACGACGACGACGACGACGACGGCCCAGCGCTGATCTCGACGCCGTTGAAAATCACCGCCCCCGCCGAAGACGCCGCGGCCTTGGTCTTGGCCTGGGTCGCGCCCGCCCCGCTGGCCGCGGCAAGCTCCGGTCCGCGCTCCGAGGCGGCGAAGCTGCCGCCGTCGCACCCCCTTCGACGCCAGCGGCACCGGCGCTGGCACGGGAAGCGACCTTTGAACCGCTAGCAGCGCCGTCTTCAC
>NW_006920883.1:618653-638037 GCF_000417875.1 Pseudozyma flocculosa PF-1
GTAAGGAGTCGACCCTTTTTCTGTTCGACCGGGACCGCCTCCGCTGCTGTTCGTCGCTCGCTCAACGGTGCCGCCGTCGCTCGCACCACGGCGGCTCGCCTCCGCCTTCCGCGACGCCGGCACCGTCTCGCGCGCACCCGCATCCCTGGCCGCCGCGCTACGGCTCGCCAGCGCCGACGGATCCGTGATGTCGAGCACCGACGCCGCCGCCTCGCCCGCGTCGACGTAGCTCTGCTCCAGCCCGCCGCGCCCGCCCCTGGCTCCGCCCCTGGCGCCACCACCGCCACCGCTCGACGAGGCCCTGACGCCATCCCGCCCGGCGTCCTGCCGCGCAGCCTTGCCCGGCGCAGCGCTGGCGTACGACTTGCTCGAGCTCGCCTTCATCGGCTCCAGCAGCTGCACCAGCTGGTCGTAGTCGACGCCGCCAAACGACAGGTCCGCGATCTCGGCCTTGCCCCCGTGGTTGGCGTGCGACCGTGACCCCAGGCCCGGGTGCGACACCATCTGATGCAGCAGCCGCAGCCCGCTGCCGCCCGCAGACACCAGGTCCACCTTGACCCCCTGCGTCGCCGCCAGGTAGGCGATGTCGTAGCTCAGCATCACGAGCGCCGCGCAGAAAGCCCGGGCCGCCTGCGTCCCCGGATCGGTGCGCTGCGATCGGTGGTTCGATCGGCCGCCGCTGTTGCCGGCGTCGCTGGTGTCCTTGGCGGGCGGCGACGCCTCGTCAGGCTTGTCCCGGTCCCGGCCGCCAGCCTCTTTGGCAGAGGCGCCGCCAGTCAGCGTCGAGGCACGGCCCCACGACAGGTGGCTGCGCGGAGGCAGCTGGATGAACGACTCGAGCGTCGAGAGCGTCGAGGCGCCCAGGTTGAGCGTCGACTCGGCCAGGCTGCCCATGCCGCCGCCCCCGCTGCTGCTGCTGCTGCTGCCGCCGTGCTCTGTCCCGGCGGGAGGCGCGCTGAGAACGGCGTAGGCGGCGCTGCTGAGATGGAGCGCCTGCTTGCTCGACCCGCCGCCGCCGTCCCACAGCGGATTGGGACGGATGCTGACCTTGCCGCCCTGGATACCGATGGCAAACGGCAGCGAGATGCCCAGGTAGCCCGTCAGCAGCTGCAGCAGGTGGACCGTGTGGGCGATGGCGCCGTTGATCGAGTCGCGTGGGAAGCGCCGCACATCGCTCGGCAGCGGCAGCACCAAGCCGGCGATCGTCCAGTCGTTGGAGCCGGGCGAAGGAGAGGTGCCAGCCGCGGCCGATGCAGCGTCGCCGCCGCTGCTGCCGCCCTTTGCGCTCGAAGACCACAGCTGACCCTCGCCGACCGTGTCCAGCAAGGTGCGGTGTCCGGCTGACGGGCTCGAAGGCGTCGCCGTTGCCGAGAAGCGGTCCGGGTCGCGGCCAAACGCAAAGGCGCCCGGCATGTAGCGCTCCGTCAGGCTCGTCGTCCGCGCTGCCAGGCTGGGCCTCCTGTTGCCTGCCGCCGCCGCCGATGACATGGCAAACAGCCCGACGTTGGCGGCCGATTGGCCCTGCTGGTGGTGGTGCTGCTGATGCTGCTTGGCGTCCGCGCCAGGCGGTGGTTGGACGGCAAAGATGGCAAAAGCCTCCTTGGCCAGGATGGCCCGCGTGCGCTGGAGCTCCTCGGATGCGCCGGCCTTTTCCGCCTCGAGGCGCCGGATGTCGCTCCGCAGCCACTCGACCAGGGCGCCTGCACCGAGGCCGGACGGGACGCCGCTGAAAAGGGGTCGAGCAGCGCCAAGCGCAGAGTCCATCGCCGTCGCAGCAGTCCCGTCGCCGTTCTGCCGTGGGTCTGCGCCCATCTGCGCCTCGTGGCGCTCCCACGTCGGGTAGATGTCGGTGGACCACGCCTGGCCGTCGTAGGCGTCGATGTTGAAGCCGTTGGCGTCGTCGCCTGGCCATGCACCGGGGCTCGGCTGTGGCCGCCAGCGATCTCCGACGCGCGCCGATCGCGGTACCGCGGTCGCCGCCTGTGCCGGAGGGTGAGCGGAGTGCGGGCCGTCGATGCTGCCTCCACCCCGGAGATTGGCCCACGCCTCGTCGAGGTTGCGACGGCGCCGCGTGACAAGTGCGCGCCGTTCTGCGAGGGCTTCTGAGCGGCTGGCCCGTTTCGCCCTGCTTTCATCGGCGATGGTGCGCAGCTCGTTGATGCGGTCGGTCAGCTGAGCAGCGCGGGCCCGCAGCTTGACAGAATTGAGAAGATCGAGGTCGGGGACAGGCGGAACGGCGACAACAAGCGCAGGCGGTACGGGTGCGACCACTGGAGGATCCGTCGCATCGCCATCTGCGACGAGGCTGTGCCGCGGGCTGGATTCAGGCTCCTCGCCAAATGGATCTGGCAGCGCTTCGGGCGGTGGATGGAGTTGTGATGGCGGACGTCGCCTGCCGTCGTCCTCGAGGATCTTCGGAGCAGGTGTGCCACGGCTGGACGACGCGGTCTGAAGTGGCAGGGCATCGGTTTGGGGTGCCGTCGATGCTGGCGATGCGAGGTCGACATGGTGGATGCCGAGCAGGCGGGCTGCGGCGGCTTTTGCCGTGTTGCGCGCGAGCGAGAGGCGGTGCATCTCGCGGTGGTGGTCTGCGATGCGGCGTGCGATGCAGCGCTCGCAGTAGAATCTCGACTGGGGTGCGTGGCACTGCGGGCATGGCTGCGGGTGGAGGGGAGGATGGTGTGGCGACGGGATGCCTGGGAAGCCGGGCGTTACGGGAGCGGTGGCGGCATGTCGAAGCTTGGCCCTTGTTGGCTGGCTGGCGGGCGCGGACGAGGTCGAGGGGTAATGCGATGCAGGCCTTGCGCTGCCAGTGTGGTGTTGAGGGAGGTGGGCTGCCTTGCGGGTGAGGGGCGAGCGGGACGAGGACGAGCCCGAGTCCGAGGGGTAGCGATGCGCTGGTGCGTAGGTCGACGTGGCGGTGCGGGCAGCAGGGCGATTGGGGTCGTTGGCGGAGCGGAGTGACGCAGAGGTGGTAATTGCCGGTGTGCGAGAGGCGTTGCGGGAAGGCTGAGGAGCAGCGAGGGGCGAGCTCGAGGAGGAAGCGAGGGCTGCGCGGCGGCTGGAAGTGGAGCCTGGTCGAGAGTGGGTCTTGGGATCGAGCCGCGGCTGAGCTTGGCGGTCTGACATGGTGACGGCCGGCTGCAGGGCTGCCAAGACGGGCCGGGGCGAAAGACCGAGCGAGGCGAATGCCGGGCGGTCTCTGGGTCAATGAAGCGGGGGACCTGGTGCTTGGGCTGCGGGAGGGGCTGGCGGGTGGTCAATCTGGAGTGGGGGATCGGGTTGAGATGGTGCCGTCGCTGGGCGAGAGTGAGAGCATGCTTGCGCTGTGGCGTTGCGGAGCGTTGCGGTGGGTGGGCAGAATGGGCGGGCAGAGAATCGAGGGCTATGCGGTGGTCGGGTAGCTGGGTTCGGTGTGGTGAGGCTGTGCGGGCATGGAGCTCGAGGGAGGAGTTCTGGTGCGCGCGTGGGTGGTCAAGGCAGCGTTCACTGTTGAAGCGAGTGACGTGGCAGTCAGGGGCGCATGGCTAGAAGAGCGAGGGAGGATGGTGGTGGTCGACGACGACGAGGGAGCGATGAGGTGTTGCTCGCTGTCAGTCCAACGCCGTTGCGCCCGCCTTTTGACTTTGGATTTTGGGAGCGCGCAGCCCATTCCAGCCTCCACATGGCGGGCCAACACAGCGCAGCGCAGCGCTCGGGCCCGCCTGGCCGCCTGCCTGGCCTTGGTCAATCAGCGCAGCCCAGCGCAGCCCAGCTCAGCCTGGCAGCCAAACCAACGCCAGGGCAGGGCGTGATCGACTCACCTTCCTCGCCACCACCACCACCACCACCCATCCTCATCCTCTTCGCCATCCCTCACCGCACCTCGCAAACAGCCACAGCCACAAGCCACAGCCACAGCCACAATCGACAACCGACAATGGCCGACACCACGCCGGCACCCCCGCCATCCGCATCCGCATCCGCCGCGCCCATGGAAGTCGACTCGCCCGCAACCGCAAAGCCGCCCCGCTTCCAGGTGAAAAAGGTGCGTCGCACCGGCGCTTTCGTCGCTCCCCGCTCTCTGCGCCCACTGACTGACCTCGCTCCTGCCGCTTCCCCTCCGTCTGACTCTGTCTCGCCGGGTGCCGCTTCCTCTCGCCTGACACTGCCTCGCCGGGCACAACAGTGGAACAGCGTCTGCCTCTGGAGCTGGGACATTGTCGTCGACAACGTGCGTTCCGCCCTACTCTTGCCACTCGACATTAGGCCTTCCCTTTGACGCAGCGGCACTGGCTAACAGGTCCACACCTCTTCTCCCTCCCCTCTCCCGTCGGCACTGTAGTGCGCCATTTGCAGGAACCACATCATGGACCTCTGTACGTCCGGCCGTTGTCCGCCCCTTCGCTCCTCTCCTCTCTCCGCCTCGCCTCGCCTCGTCCGCTCTTCTGACCGCCACCCTCTTACTGCTCCCCGTCCACCACGCCCAACAGGCATCGAGTGCCAGGCCAACCAGGGCTCCGCCACCACAGAAGAGTGCACCGTCGCATGGGGACAGTGCAACGTGAGTGCCTCGCCCTCGCCCTCGCCCTCGCCCTCGCCCGTCTACCTCGACCTACCACGTCCCCGCTGACCCCCCTTCTTGTCGCCCGCCCTTTCTCCCACAGCACGCCTTCCACTTCCACTGCATCTCGCGCTGGCTCAAGACGCGCCAGGTCTGCCCGCTCGATAACCGAGAGTGGGAGCTGCAAAAGTGCGTCCCCTCGCTCGCTGCCCTCGCCGTCGAAGTCGCTGCTCGTCCCGTCTGGCCACGACATCGCTGAACCTCCTCGCCTCCATCTTGCCGTCTGCCGCTCGAAATCCAACAGGTACGGTCGTTGAACATCGTCCATGCACGCCTCTGCAGCACCAGCGGCAGCAGTTGTCGCCGCTTATCACCATCTTCGAATCGCGGCTCTCGCGTTTGTTCTTGCCATTCTTCGTCCGCCCGCCCGCGAACGTGCGCGCGCGCTTGCAAACGCCATCCAACGTTGTACCATAGTCCCCCCCCTCTCGTGTCCCACCAGACCCGTTCCGCTCGGCCCACTCCAACGAGGGCCATCTCGACCCATTCAACCACCGTGACGGTGGTGTCCCGGTGTCTAGACGCCGCAGATGGCGAGGATGCGCACAAAGCCATCCTCGCTCGCGAGCGCCAGCGTGACCTCGTCGTCGCTCTGGTCCTCGAGGCGGGGAGGACGGAAGGCGAGTTCGTTGATGGACTCCTGTGCCACCTTTCCGCTCCATACTTCAGTCCATCCTTCCTTGTCGCCGTCGGAGAAGGAGGAGGAGGAGGGGGAGAGGGAGGGGGACAGGATACGAATCGACCCGTCCTCGCCTCCGATGGCCAGGACGGATCCGACGCCGAAACACACCGATGTGACGGCGACGGGGAGCTTGATGGTCGAGAGGAGCTCGTAGGGCTTCCCCTGCCCCTCGCCCTCGCTGCCGGCCGTGTCGTTGTCGGTGTCGTTGTCGGCGGTGTTGCTCGAGGGAGAGACAGGGCTGGGAAGGAGACGCCAGATCTTGACAGTCTTGTCCCTCGATGCCGTCGCGAAGACGTGGGGGTCCGCCGCGTCGGCGGAAAAGCACACGTCCCATACGATGCGGGCGTGTGCGCGTTCGCCCGTCAGTGGGATGAAGGCTGGCGAGTCACGGGATGAGTTGGGATGCAGAGCGAGAGCGAGAGCGAGAGCGGGAGGGGAAGCAAGGACGAGACGGCGTCAGTCAGTGGCCCCCACGACGTCGCAGCATCTCGCTGCTGGCCAGCGCTGAAACGGTACCGCCTTGATCTTCGCCACCGCCCCCACGTCACAGGGTACACTCACAGGTCTGGCCCTGGCGCAGTACACGCTCAAACACCCTCCAGCTCCGATCCTTGGACACGCTCACGACGAAGCGCGCATTCCCGCTCCAGCGGATGCGCGACACGCTCGACTCGTGGCCCGCGAGCACGCCCACCTCTTTCCAGTTTTGCAGCCGGTCGTGCACCCGCACCACGGCGTGCTCGGCCTTGGTCGCCCGGCAGCTGCTCGCAACGTACCGCCCACCGCCCTGCGACGACGACGACAACGCCGGACTGGCAGAGAGCCAGAGCAGCTCGTAGCCGTGCCCGTACACCTTGTCCAGCTCCGGCCACAGCGTCTCGACGCTCAGCTGCTCCTCGGTCGGCGGCCGCGTCAGCACGCTCGACAGCGACTCGCGCGCCGACCCGATCGGCTGGCCGCTCGCAGACGGCTCCTCGACAATCGAGGCCGCTCCCTCGGCATCCGTCGAAAAGATGGCGCGGTTCGACAGGCCCAGCGGCGGCACGCTCGCGCCCACCGGCCGCGCCGAGAGGTCGGCCTCGCCGTCGTTGCCAATGTCGTCGTGGCCGCCCGCTGTCGACGCATCCGAACCGTCCTTGCCAGGTCGCGCAGCGTCGTCCGGCGCAAACGACGCGACAAGACGGTCGAGCTGGTGCTGCCTCGAGCGGAGCAGCGTCGCCAGCGCGTGCGCCCGCCGCGCACCCTGCGCGCGGATCCACTTGCGGATGGCCGTCGAGCCGACCTTGCTCTCGGCCAGCGCCTTTGCGTCGCCGCGCAGGTCCGTCTCGCCCTGGCTGCCGAGCACGCCAATCACCCAGTCGTCGAGCGGCCGCAGCCCCTTTTCGCGCCGCATCTTGTCGATGAACTCGGCGCCGGACCGCGTCTCGTCGGTCAGCACCAGCGCCTCGACGTCGGCGTCGGTGCCGGCGGGGCCCGCCACGTCCGACAGCTCCACCACCTCCTGCCTCAGCGGCCCGAACGCCAGGCGGAATAGGCGCAGGAAGGCGTCGACCCGCGCGCGCCGCTGCGGCAGCGTCTCGAGCAGGTCGGCGTTGCTCTTCTTGGCGATCATGGCATCGCTCGTCACGCCGACAATCAGCCGCTCCGACGCCACCAGCGCCGCCATGCTCAGCAAGATCTTGTGTCCGGCGTGGAGGTGGTCGAACGTGCCCCCGAGCGCGGCGACTCGATACGTGCGGAAGCCCTTGCTGTCGGCATCGTCGTCTTCGTCAGTCGTGGTCGAGGCATCCGCGGCGGCAGTGGCAGCCTCGTTGGAGCCGCCGTCCTTGGCAGCGGCGATGGTCGCAAATCTGACCCGCGCATTGTCCAGTGCCGGGCGCAGCGAGCCGATCGACGCGGCGTCGACCGAGACGCTGTCCGAAGCCGCCGCCAGCCGGGGCAGCATCGTGCCCAGCCGGCTCGACGGCACGAGCAGCACATTGATGTCGACAAACAGCTTGCCGCGCTCGACGGCCACCGCCCAGGCCTGCGCGTACATCCACTTGAGGTACGACTCGAGACGCCGGAACGAGTAGCGCCGCGCGTTGGCATTGTCGGCCAGGTCCTCGAAGCGGTCCGAGGCAACGACGGCCGTCAGGCTCCCCTCGTCGCCGTCCTGGCCGCTGCAGACTCGCTCCGCCAGCTGCCGCATCAGGTCGCCGTGGCGCGCGGTGCAGGCGGCCAAGTCGCCCGCATCGTCGCAAAGCGCCAGCAGGCAGCGCCGATCCCGCCCGCGGGCAGCGCGCAGGCCGAGCCTGGACTCATCCTCGGTCCCGATCGAGGCGCATGCCAGGCCGCGCCTGCCGACGCTGCCGACGAAGCCGCGCGGCGCCGCAAACACGCGGACCACCTTTTCGTCGGCGGCCGAGGCGAACGCGAGCCGGTCGAGCCAGGAGACGGCGTGCAGGTCGTAACCGTGCGATTGAGGGCGCGCCACCTCGTGCCAGGTCGACGCGGCACCTTCGTTGTTGGGCTTGGCGTGCAGGCGCGTCGTCTGGTCGACCGAGCAGCTTAGCAGGTACTCACCGCAAGGCTCCCACGCCACGCTCTTGGCTGGACCAAAGTGACCCGTTACCGGGTTGGCGATCCGCCACTGAGGAAGCAGCGAGGGCAGCGTCCCGGTCGCCGATGAGGAACTCGACGACGGGGCATCGAGTCGCCAGATGTGGGTGCCTCCGCCCCAGCCATGCGCCATGACGGCCTCAAAGCCTTCGCTGTCGGCGCCGTCGGCTCTGTCGGCGCTGCTGCCAGACGGTTTCCAGAGCGCGCCAAAGAAGCCGAGGTTGCTGGCACCGCCGACCTCGCCAAAGCGCTGGCTTGGCAGCCAGATGGAACTGGCGATGTGATGCGCCGAGGGCCCGCGGGCCCGCTTGGCCCCTCCCGTCGAGACGAGCGAGTGGTCAAACAGAGGGAACGGCGAGGTCGGTGCGGCAGGCGATGGCGGTGCAGCTGGCACGGTGCCCGTGGGCGTCCAGAGGATGAGGCTGTTGTCGGCCGACGAGGTGAGGAGCGCTGCCGGCTGGACCAAGGCGGGCCCTGCGACGCCATCTGCGCTGTCGCTCTTGTGCGACGGCACCGCCGGATGCCACCTGACCCCGGTGACCCAGTTGTCGTGGCCGATGAGGAGGGCGTCGAAGGTGACGGCCCAGCGGTCGGCAGCGTGGCCATCGCCGCCGCCGCCGGCAGCGTCAAAGTACTGGGCCTTTGTTGAGATCTCGCCGTCTGCCTTTGTCATGTCGCCCTCGATCTTGGACACCATGGCCTCGAAGTCGTCGGCTCTGAGCGGCTGATCCGAGGCTGTTTGGCGTTGGCCGTCGCCGCCGTCGAGCTGGTCGTCGTCGGTGGCGGCCCTGGCAATCTTCCACAGCCTGACGCTGCTGTCCTGCGAGCCGCTGGCTAGCATGATGATGTCCGAGACGGCGGTGTGGCAAAAGTCGATCGACTTGACCCAGTCCTCGTGGCCCTCGAGCGCGAGCTTGTGGACGAAGGTGGGTCGGGCGGCGGTGGTTGAGGCGAGGTCTGCGGCGTAGAGGTCGATTTTGCGCGTGGTGGTGGCGACGGCCATGAGGAGCTTACCAGGGGGCTGTGGAGAGGACGAGGAGGTCGCGGTGGATGCGGGAAGGGGCAGCAGTGCGACGTCGAGCGGGAAGCGGCCGTTGAGGTCGATGGTCTGGGCCAGATCGAGCTGGTCGTTGGCGTCGTCGTTGCCGTCGCCAGAGGTGCGAAGGGTCCAGACCTTGAGCAGACCATCGGATGCGCCCGTGACGATGACCTCGGAGGGATAGGCGAAGGAGGAGAGGTCTGCAGTGGGTCTGAGCACGCCGATGGCCGAGATGGAGCCGGAGTGAGCGTCGCTGACGGTTGCGGTGCGGGTCCAACCGGGAGCGAGGGATGGTGCGTCTATGGAGGGGCGATGCTTCCACACGGCGAATGCGCCATCACCTGCGCCGGCTACGATGCTTGGCGTGGGTTGTTGTGATGCATGGTTTGCATGGTCGTGAGGTGGTGGCGGTGCGCTGAACTTGAGGGACGAGATTGGCTTTGTGAAGGGGGTGACGATGAGCTGGTGGATCTGGGTGGATTGGGTGTGGGCGGGGCGGGACCAGACTGCGATGGACCTGTGGGCTGCGAATGCGATGGTGCTGTGGGGAGCGTCTGCCCAGTCTGCGACGTGGTTGAGGCGGTTGACGGCGGCAGAGGTGTATACGTTGGATGCGGTGGCCCGGGGTGGTGGTTGCCGGTGGTGCGGCTGGGTTGGTAATGTGCCGGCCATGTCGTCGTCGTCGTCGTCGTCGTCGTGGAGGCTGGCAAGGGCTGTCTAGGGGATGGGAGCGAGAGAGGGGCGTGCAAGTGGAAGCTGCGATGCGAGTCAGCGGCCCAGAGCGAGTGGCGAGACAGCAAACGAGGGAGTGAATGGTCGAGGAGCGGAGGGAAGGCGTCGAGATTTTTGAGCGGGCCAGACGGCGTGTGCCAGACGAGATGATGGCCGCAACCCGAGCCCAAGCCGTCCTTTTGGCTGCCTCCTCTTGACAGCCCTCTGACAGGCCGTGTTGAGCGCTGCTGGTTGGCCCCACCGCCGCCTCCACACGCCTGCGGTGGGGCCACCATCGTTGTTGGACCTCTTTGCTCTGCTTGCCCCCTCGTCGTCTTTTAGCCCCCACCACCACCACCAATACCACCAACGCCACCCACCCGGGATCATGGCCACGCATTCCAGCAACGACTCGAGCGGCAGCAGCAACACCGCCCGCAGCCGCTACCTCTCCATCATCTCGCCCGTCGCCTACAGCGCCTCGTCGTGCGGCTACTGCCCTCCCCCCTCGTCGGGCAGACGCTCCGCCGCAAAGACCTCGCAACACTACGGCATATGGGCCCACCGAATCAGCCCGCACTACTACCAGCGCCTCATCGACGCAGGATGGCGCAGGTCCGGCGACTACATCTACAAGCCCGACCTCGACCGCACCTGCTGCCCGCAGATCCCCATCCGACTCGACGCCGCCACCTTTGCGCCCGCAAAGCGCCACAAGAGGGCGCTCACCAACCTCCTCTTCCACGTCAGAGGCAACTCTACAAAGCCCGCCAGGTGGAAGGGCAGATGGAGCAGGGGCCGCGACTGGCACCTCCAACGCAGGTGGGACCTCGTCGAGTGGTCACCCCACCCCGTCACCACCGTCGACAAGGGAAAGCAGAGGCAGCACAGCGACGACCACAACGACAACCACGACAACACCAGCCAAGATGCAGCCTGGGCCAACACCGTCGCAGGACCAAAGACCAAGAGGCTCGAGGTACGTCTCCCTCCGCGTCTGGCTGGCCAGGGACATCGAGCCATCGGCAGCACCCACTCACCGAAGTCCATGCGCCCTCCTCCCCCCTCGCCCCTCAGACCACGCTGCGCCTCTCGTCGTCGACCGACGAAAAGTACCGCCTCTTTCGACGATACCAGTCACGCGTCCACGGCGAGCCAGACGACAAGATCAGCTCGCGCAAAGGCTGGGAACGCTTCCTCGTCGACACCAGCCTCATCCCCGTCTGGCCGGCCAGCGGAAAGATGCTCGACGACCGCCAAGAGGCACGCTGGCGCGCAGGCGAGCTCGCAGATCCATACGACCCAGACCAGCCCATACCCTATGGCTGCTACCATCAAGAGTACCGACGTGAGTGGCCGTGGCCGCGTTCATCGTGGCGGCCCCAAAGACGCTGGTTATCCGCCACCACTGCCAAGTTAGTCTAAACACCGCCAATTTCACTCACCTGCTGCCTCCTCTGTCCTCGCTTCCCATGCCGCCGCCGCAGTCGACGGCCAGCTCATCGCCGTGGGCGTGCTCGACGTATTACCCGCCTGCATCAGCAGCGTCTACCTCTTCTACGACCCAGACTTTGACCATCTCGAGCTCGGCAAGATCAGCGCCCTCCGCGAAATCGGCCTCACCCGCCAGCTCTCGCGCAAGCCTGGCATGGAGTCGATACGCCACTACTACCTCGGTGAGTGGCCCGCGCGCTGGTCGGCTCTCCTCTTGTGCCGACGAGGCTCGCACCATGCCGGCCAAGCGTCGCGTCGAGCCGAGCCGAGGCTGACCGCAGCTGTCCCGCCCCTGGACCTCTCACCGACGCCGCTGTCGCCGCCAGGCTTCTACATCCACAACTGCCAGAAGATGCGCTACAAGGCCGAGTATCGCCCCTGCGAGCTCCTCGACTGCGTGAGTGGACGGCCCCAGGTTCCTTGGCTGCGGCCGCGGTTGTCGATGGGCGAGGGCGAGGCAAGAGCGAGACACCCAGCTGATCCGCGCTTGACTGTGCCCCCTCACCCTGTAGGCGGCCGACGAGTGGCGTGCCTTCTCCGACATTCGGCCCGCGCTCGATGCGGGCGTGCACCACAGCTTCGAAAAGTGGCAGGCCAGGTCGGGAGCACCGGCGGTGCCGAGTCACACGGCGGCGGACGCAGCACAGCGGTCGAGCAATGACAGCAGCAGCGTCGAGGGTGATGAGCAAGCTGGCAAAGAGAACGGCGACGACGATGACGGCGACGGCGAAGAGGAGGAGGAGCGGCGGATCCCCACCGAGCCCGCGCCACCGCCGGGCATGCTGGATCCGACCGAGATGCTGGACGGCCTTCGAACGCTCGCCTCGAGCCGCGGCGGAAACCCGGCATCCGCCGCCGCGTCAAGTGGAAGCCTCGAGGTGTTGGGCCGCGCGCTAACTCTCAACGCGAGCCGGCAGTTCGAAGGCATCCAGCCGCTTCTCGTGAGTTGAGCCCCGCTCCCGTCTGCCCCGATGGTCGTGGCACCCTCGACGTACACCACCGACCGACGGACTGACTGATTCACGACCTCTCGCACGCTCCTTTTGAACGCTCGCGCCGCCCTGCTGCAGATGTCGACGTTCGCGCGGGCCTACCTCGAGACGGGGCAGAGCAAGGAGATGGTGCAGGCCGTTGAGTGTCTCGCTGCGCTGGGCGGCGACGAGGACCTGTGCGGATCCTGCGTGTTGTTCCTGTAGTGCGCCTGGACGGGACAGAGGCAAGGGTCGTAAGCAGCGCGGACGTCGTGGCACAGAGTGCAAATCGCGCATGCGGCAGAGTCGATGGCATGACTGCGCGCGATCAAGAGGAACGGAGGATGTCATTGTGCTGGTGTGTGGGATAGAGAAGAGCAAAAAGGCTGGGCCGTGCCGGTTGGTGGAGCGGAGTGAGGCAGAGCGCCTATGTCGACATTGCCTGTGCGCCATTCTGCTTTTCCAGCTCGGCCCTGATTGGCGATGAGAGAGTGTGGGGCGAAGGGGGGCAAGCGAAGAGTGGTCAGATCGAGGGCTTGAACGACCAGGCTCTCCTCACTTGCGCCACGGATCGGGCAGAGGCGAAGCGCGCGCACAACGTACCTGAGGGCCTTGCTAAAGTCATCCTCGACGGTATCGTCGTCCCACGAGTCCTGCCAGAGGTGATCGCCATTGGCAGCTGAGTGTGAAGCGTTTGCACCAGCGCCTGCGCCAGCACCCGCGGCGGCGGCAGCGGCGGCGGAACCGGCGGGATGGGTCGAGGACGCCGAAGAGGTGGTGAACGAGCCCATGGTGAGTCCTACGCTCTGGCCGACGGTGGCGGCGGCGTTGTTGGACGACGTTGCGCCGAACTGCGATAGGTCCGTTGCGGATTCTGGCCAGTCTGTCGGTGCGACCATCCAGATCACGGCGGGCGGTGAGCGTCAGTATGGGATGGGGTGAAGTGGAGATCCAAAGAGGTGAAGGAGCACTCACCCTGCTCCTCGAACTCTTCAAACTCGTCATCCTCATCGAGCGCTCCGAGCGAGGGAAGAGCATTCTGCTGCTGCTGCTGCTGCTCGGTCGTAGAGGCGGCGGTGGTGTTGGATGCCTCGTTGGGCTTGGGCGTCGTGGAAGAGGACATGCTGCCTGTGATTGTGTGTGCTTGTCGCTTATGCGGGTGTGAGGGTGTGCGGGTGCGTATAAGCGGGGAACGATGTCGGCGGGTGTGCGTGAAGGTGACAAAGGAAGGTGTCGAGGTCCAGGCCAGGTCGGTCCTGGCGCGAGTGAGCGAGCGTGGCGCGGCCCTGGCCCTGCAGCCATGCCCAAAGTGGAGAGACTGCACAATTCTCGGAAGCCGGAATCGCAACCCCACCGAGCGGGCGAAGGAGGGGCGCTGACGACGTCCGCACCCTCGCTCGGATGCTCGATCAAATGGCCCCAGCCTCGTCCAGAGAATTGGAATTTTCTCTCGCCCGGCAGAGGCAGAGACCGGCGCTGACAGACACCTGCCCAGCCACGCCAGCAAAGGCCAGCGGGAAAGCCCGAGTCGCGATGCATCACTTTTTGCCTTGCCCCGACCTCGTATGACCCGACTGGCTGGAGATGAGCCTCCTCGCCATCGTCTTCTAGTTTCAAGACCAGCCACGTCTGAAGCTCGTCGATCCGTCATGCCTTTGGCTGGCCCAGCCGCGGCCAAGAGAGGGGCGATGCCGACGCCCAGGGGTCGACCCCCCCCAATTTTCTCGCAGCGGCAGAGCCCCCACACCAGATCGTGCCGTGATCGGAATCGGCAATCGACGAGCAGGCTAGAGGACCGACGCTGGGCATCGGGCGACGGGCGCTCGGCGCTGACCCGACGGACCGAAAGAGAGGTGGGGGCAGCGTTCGGAATTCGGGTCGGTCGAGGCTCGTTGCACGTTGGGCGAGCGAGAGAGGATCGAAGTTCGATAATCGGTGGGGCTCGTCTTCGCCGCCGAGATGAGCACCAAGCGCCGAGGTCTCGGCCTCACTTGGTGGATGAGGCTCGTCCGCCCCGGCATCGTTGCATGCGGAGGCGAGGACACGAAAATTCGCCTGACAATTCATTTGAAATGCGCGATTTTGGGGTCTGCCCTCGCCCCGACGTGGACCCCGGATTTTCGACCTCGACTTCGACCTCGACTTTGGGTTTCTCTTCGGGATGGGACCAGCCTGCTTGCGCCCCGAGGGCCGCCCGGTGTCCCACTCCGCTCCGGCTCGGCCTCGCCCTCGCCCTCGACCCTGTGCGCCTTCGCAGCAGGCGACCCGGCCTAGCCTCTCGGTGCGACCCTCGGACCCTGCATCGCTCGCTCCTCGATCTACCTCGAACCTCGAACGACAGCCAGCGGAACGGTCCAGAGCCGCACGATGGCATGCTCCCCCACCCTCGACTCATCGCGGACGGAGCATGGGCTGGCACACCTCGGTCGAGACGGCGCAACGCCAGGATGAGCGGGTCGGTGGGGCCGGGTCGAGAGGTGCAATCCGGCCACCTCGCCTCGACAACTGCCGTCCCTTCACCGGTGCCTCCTCGAATGAAACGCCGCCGCCTTCCTCGAGGTAGCGGAGCTGCAGGTGCCATGCTTCGAATGGCCCCCTGGCCTTTGTTTGCATCTCGTCTTCCTGGCGATAGGGGCTGGTGGGGACCTTGTGGTTCAGAGCCGTTCGCACGTATCATTGATCCGCCGCTCGGGGCACGAGGCAGGGGCGTCGCCACACACATACGGCAACGCAGGTGGGGCGAGTGCAGTCGTCCGAGGGGGAGCCCGTGTTTCGTCGCCTGCGGTACAAGGGGGTGACGGGAGGTATAAGATGGATCGTGTGCTCGTCGTCCGCTGCCTCCATTGCCCTCGATCCCTCGATCCTCGTTCCGCCTCGACCTTTGCGCCATCTCGTGCGAGCGTCCGACTCCGACCCTCGTTTGCCTCGACTCGACCCGACCCGATCCGACCACGACGCTTCCGCCACTGCCTCGTTCCCCCGGTACCAGCACCTCGCCTCGTTTCGCCACGTCGTCGTCTTCCTCTCCGAGCTCGCCATCAATTCCTGAATCCCAGACCCGTGCGCTGTGCGCTACGCTGCAACGTCCATCGACTGGACCTTGTACCTTTCTGTCCCTCCTGCTCCTGCTCCTGCTCCCGCTCTCGCCCGTGCTCGTGCTCTCGCCTCCCGCCCTCGCCCTCGCCCTCGCTCTCTCTGCCTCGACCCCGTCCCGCAACTGCAATCAGCCATGAAGCCCGTACCTCGCCCAGCCTCGCGCCTGATGTCCGCGCTCCCGGCTCTGCTCCTGCTCTCGGCGCGCGCTCCGGCATCGGTGGTGGCGGCCAGCACGGCGCCGTCGGCGATCAAGGTGCTCGAAACGTCCCAGGTGCTCAACTACGACATCGGCGGCGTCGGATCCCTCACCCTGACGGCGCTCCTGTACCTCGAAAAGCTGCCGGAAAACCCCGCTTCGAAGGGCGACGCCGCCGCCAAGGCTCCCATCGAGGTGGCGGTCCGCGACGTCTTCAATTTGTGCTTCGACGGCGTGGTGCGCTGGCGCTTCGGTGATCCCAAAGGAAAGCCGCTCGGTCTTCGATCCCAACCGTCGTCGTCGTCGTCGTCGTCGTCGTCGGGCAACACGGCTAGTTTTGTCGATGCCAAAGTGTGTGGACAGGACCTCACGGACCACACAAACTGCCTCGTCGGCGACCTGTCCACGCCAAACGCCACCATCGCCGGATGCGCCACGATCAACCGTGACCTGGCCATCTTCGAGGCGCTGAGCGAGACCAACTTCGATGCAAAGATCGGCGTATGGGGTGAGTGTGCTTGCTGCAAGCATTCTTCGTGGCCGAGAGCGGCGCAGTTGTGATTCGGCACGGACTGAGGCTGACCCGCTCCGTCTGTTGATCCTTTCTGATGTCGGTCCGGTGCAAGCAGCTGTCCAGCGGCCAAATGAGCAGGAGGTGTTCCACCCGCTGTACCAGATGACCAAGCAGAGGGATCTCCCTACTTTCGTAGATCAGGCAAGCCTGTCGCCATAGTGGTTACAGCAACGTTTCTTGTCCACCGTCAATCCCATCCTCGTGCAGAAGACAGACACAGTCTGAAGAGCAAGAAGACCCGCTGTGTCCCGAGAGCAAGGCGCTGCTTGCAAATCGTTCTGAACTCGGCGTACGGCCCAGGTGCGTTACGCGAAGAGGCTGGAGCACTGGTAGATGCCGACTGAGCTATGCATGAGCGAGAGGCCCTGTCCGCATGGGCAATTCAACCTGCAGACTGATGGGGGACGGAGGGGCTTGCGAAGGCGTTGAGCGGCCTGTCCAACGATTCGAGAGGATGTTTCGAGCAGCACGAAACCCAGCTTCAAGTCTCGGTCTCTCGAAGGAAGCGGCTCTTTTCGTCGCGGGCCTGCGTTCGGGCCGGCTTGGAGAGGCCCTTCAGAATGGAGGTTCCGCCCAGCCTGTGCCTGGTCAAGGGAGGGGCGGTCGAAGTAGAGACGGCGCACGCTGTGCAAGCTGGCAGCGGCTAGGGCCTGGGGAAAATCGCGCGACCCGGACCGGGTAGCATACATCCAGCAGCAACGGCCACCGCTCGACAATTTGCTGCACGGCGAGGCTCGGTGCGCCGACGAGGCCAAACGGCGGGTCGCAAGAGACAGCACAGGCTTCCCTCCAAACCACATCTTCACCATGTCTACTCCCACCACCGCTACCTGGCGTGGAGGCGTCGCCGACCTCGTCTCGGCCTTGGCCGGCGCCGACATCAGCGACGACTCGTCGCCTTCGTCCCCGCCTCCCCCCTACCGTCCCTCATCGCCGGATAGCCAGGCTTTTGCCACCTCGGCTGCGAGCTCCCCCTCCCGCATCACGTCCGACGAGGCCAACCCAGCCGACCCCATCCTCAGATCCTCCTCGCCCCACTCACATCCCGACAACGAGGCGACAATCTCCAACCCTAACCCTCGCCCCTCGCTCGACCAGGGCTCGGACGACGCCGACGCCGTCCCCAACCCCGGCCCCTCATCTCGCACTTCGAACGAGGGCATCCCCGTCGCCGCCGCCCACGGCCGCTCCCCTCGCTCTTCGTTGGACAACAGCAACCCGCCCGCCTCGATCCCCAGGCCTCAGCCCTCGGACGCCGATGTCAGCCCGACCGCCGCCGTCCCGGGCCCCTCATCGCGCCCTGCGCTCGACACCCAGGCGACCTCGCAAGCATCCACAAACAACGCCGCCGCCCCGGGCCTCTCGGCGAAGACCAAACTCTCGAGAAGCGACTGGGCTCGCATCAAGCCCCGCGGCCCGGACGGCCGCTTCATCAAGAGTCCCGCGGAGTGAAGGTGAGTCCCTCGGCCTTGGCCTCTCGATGCTCCTGTACCAGTCTCTCTCTCTCCCTCTCTCTCTCTCTCTCTGACGCTGACTTGCTCCTCGTCGACGCTCCCGGAGCAGCCACGACGTCCTCACCCGCATGCGCGTTCGCAACCGAACCTCGATTGCTCTTTTCCTGACCGCATTCAAGCAGACGTGACCTTCCTTCGCCCTCGATCCTGCCCTGTCCTGCCGTGGCGGTCTCTTTCCCCCGCTCTCTGTCGTTTCGTCCTTCTTCCTCTACCACTTTCTCCCTCGCTCTGCCCCCTTTCTGTCGCTCCTCGTCGACGCTCCTGGAATGAGCCTTGATCCTGCCCCCTCCTCGCCATCTCTTCCCCTCGCTCTGTCATTTCGTCCTTCTTCATCTACCCCTTTCTCCCTCGCGCTTCCCCCTTTCTGTCTCTTCGTCCCCGTCTCCAGGATCCCCCTTTGTCGTCGATCCGGAGGCGTTTCGACCCGTCGTTGCGTCGTTCCATGGCCCGTTGGACGCTGGCAGTCTGACGGGTGGTAGCGTCTAGCCACGTCGAGACCTGATTTCGGGTCGGCAATCGATGACTTTTGAAAGGTGGCAGGATGCGTAATTCGATGTCCCCGCTCCTCAAGGTCATTGATACGCCCACCCATGTCGTCCTCTTCAAGATGGTCCGGGCTAGGTCGGCGCGCATGTCTCGCTCCGGACGCAGAGTCAAAGTCTATTCGGCCATCGCGTTCCCGAAGCAGCGCGTCACGTTCGGAAGAAAAAGATAAAAACTACCTTGGCGATGTCCGTCGTGTTTGCCTCGAAAACCAGCCGTGACTGCCCCCACGCGTATGCGCAGAGTGCACCACCGTCGCTACCGCTCCCCTCACTCCAGTAACGATGGCGAAAAAGCCTTGCCATCCAGCCAAACGACGAGCTGGGGCTTGGGATTCGTACGGGTCATTCATTGCGTCATTACGATGCTACCATCGCAGCCGCCGCCGCTGCTGCTGCTGCTGCTGAAAGAGTGAGAGAAAAAGGTGGTGGAGAGAGAGAGGCGGGGGGGAGGGAGAGAGGGCTGAAGGTCCGGGGAGAAAGGAGCGACGACGGCTACTACCCGGATCAACGAGCCCAGAGGCTGACAAACATGGCGCTGAGCCACTGGAGCACACCGAGGGCCGGGGCAAAGGCCGGTTCCGCGATACCCAGCACGCTCGGCGTCGACGGCGGCGCGAGCGGAAGACCGCCAAACGATCCGCCCGACGCTGCAAAGCTACTGAAACCCGACATGCCAACGCCGCCGCCACCGCCGCCGCCGTACAGCCCACCGAAACCGGCAAGCGGGTTGGAGGAGAGCGGCGTGCCGTGGCCGCCCGGTCCAGAGTCGCCGGGCATCTCGGTGTCGCCCGTGTTGGGCGCGAAAAAGAAGCCCGCCACCAGCACGACGTACGACAGGATGCAGATGCTGCCGCGGTAGTAGTTGCTCCTCGCCTCGATGTAGGTGTAGGTGAGCAGGAAGACGGAAAAGATGATGGCGATGACGTCCCACCGCGGGAAGATGAGGGTGAAGCTCTGGTGGACGACGTTCTCGGGCACGTCGTTGACGCCGTTGTAGTAGGCCGAGAAGGCCACCATGGCCGGGATCTGGATCAGGCACACCTGGAGCGCGTACGCCGACCCGATCTCCATCGAGAGCGCAATGTTGCCGTTGATGGCAAACGACATGGCGTTCATGAACTCGGTCGTGTTGGGCACCAGCGCAAACAAGGTGATGCCGAGGAACTTTTCGTCGATGCCCGAGCCGTCGAGGACGACGTCGACGACGTCGACGAGGATCTCTGCAACGATGGCGTACAGCACCGTGCAGCCCAGCAGCACGCTCACCGAGGTGCCACGGCTCCACGACGGCGCATCGTGGCCGCCGTGGCCGCCATCGTCGTCGCCGCCGCCCGACTCGTGCTGCAGCTGGCCCGCGG
>NW_006920883.1:638290-657118 GCF_000417875.1 Pseudozyma flocculosa PF-1
CGTCGGCCTGCGGGTACGACTGCCTGGCGCCGCCGCCGGCGGCAGCGGCAGCGCGCTGCTCGCGGTCCTGCTGCAGCGCGGTGTGGAAGGCGCTGGCGGTGAGGGCGACGGCGCGCTCGTACTCTTCGCGGCTGAACTGCTCCGGCACGCGCAGCTGCGATCCCGCGTCGTTGTTGGCCGCTTCGGATGCCGTCCTGCCGGTGGCCGATCTGCCATGGCCGTGGCCGGCATCGCCGCGATGCTGCTGCTGCTGCTGCTGCTGCTGCTGCTGCTGCTGCTGCGGAGGACCGCCCTTGATGGTCCCCTGCCCGGCGCTGCCACCATAGCTGATCTGGCTCGGCGGACGCGCCTGCTGGCTGCCCTGGCTCTGACCTTGAGTGTGACCGCCGTGCTGGCCGGCGCCGCCACTGCTGTGGATGGTGGGGAGGAGCTGCTGCATGACCGAGGGCGGCACGAGGCGCTTGTAGATCGAGGCTCGCTGCGCCGAGGGCAGCGTAGCGACGTTGTGGGCCGTCGTGACGCCGCCGTGCTGGGCCTGGTGCTGGTGCTGGTGCTGCACCGGCTGGCCGGGCTGCGGGTTCTGCCAGATCTGCGAAGCGTGGGTGCGCAGCGAGAACCACAGGCCGATGCCGTACGACAGCACCAGGATGACGGTGCAGGTGTACATGAGGCCGCGCACGTTTTGCTGGAAAAAGGGGTCGGTGGCCGGGTCGACGTGCTCGTAAAAGCACCGCTTGCACGTCCACGTGTCGCCGGGCTGCGAGCCGCCGCGCGGGCAGCCCTCGCAGGTGAGCTGGAAGGTGCCGTAGATCTGGTAGAAGAGCGTCGGCGTCAGGATGCCAATGATGGCCATGATGAGCATGGTGCTGGTGACGCCGGCCGAGCGGGCGTTGAAGCGCTGCTCCTTGCGGCGGGTGGCGCCCGAGCACATCGAGAGGCCGGGCATCAGGAGCACGCCGGCCAGGATGGATCCGATCAGCGACCCCTCGACCAGCCGCGCCTTTTGCTGGGTGAGGGCGATGGCATAGAGGATGATCTCGATGATGGAGCCGAACGTGGCGTTGATGACGGCGCCCATGCCGATGCTGCTCTGGGCGCTGATGCTCGCGACGGCCATGCCGATAAAGTACGACAGCGGGATGACGGACGCCAGCGCCAGCAGGAAGATGACGCCCTGGCCGCTGATGAGGCCCAGGAAGCCGCCATGGATGCCGTGGCGCTCGACGTAAGCCTCGATGACGAAAAAGTCAAAGATGGTGAAGAAGACGAGCGGCAGCGTGTTGACAAAGAGGATGTTGACACCGCCCACGGTGTACTTGTAGTACTGGGAGCCGACGGCGCGGTAGGTGCACAGGAGGATCTTGCTGCGCCGGTGCACCTTGGCCTTGCCCTTGCCCTGGCTGAACGATTTGGAGCGCGGCGCGATCTGGCCCGGCTTGAGCGGCAGGAAGAGGTTCCTGGCCGCGCCCCCCGCGCCACCCTTCTTGCCGTTGCCGCCGTCGGCCCGGTCGCCGACGTCGTCCTCGTCGTCGCCCTCGTCGCCGCTGGGCCGCTCGATGCCTGGGGCAGAGCGGAAGTGGAGCGCGAGAGGACGCATGGCGAGGTTCTTGATCAGCGCCCAGGTCAGTTTGGCCATCGGGATGGAGAACACGCCGCCCCAGCACGCGAGGCAGACGAGGCCCATGAGCGGAAAGACGACCAGGCCGTAGACGAGCCCGAATGCCAGCTTGCCGCCGGCGCGGCGCGCCACGCCCACCTCGTTGCCGTGGTCGTCGTGCACGTAGCCGTAGATGGCCGACTCGGCCTCGATGCGCTCCTGTTCTGTGAAGTTGGACAGGGCATCGGCGCCGTCCTCGCCCAGGTCGTCGACGGCGCCGTAGCCGCCGCCAAGCTTCGACTTGCCCTTGAGCGAAGTCGTCTCCCCGGCATCGCCATCGGCCTTGCCGTCGGCACGCACGCCGTAATCCTCGGCGTGCGAGGTACGGCTCGACTCGCCGCTATGGGAGCCCGAGGCCAGCGAGCGGCGTGCAGCGGCATCGCTGCCTCCCGAGGAGCTCTCATCAGCAGAGCCGCTCTGGCCCGCGGCGCCCGTGGTGGAAGCTGCCACAGCATCGCTGGGTCGGAGCGTGTCGGCAGAACGGTTCTCGGACGCCTGCCTCTGCTGCTGCTGCTCGAAGGTCTGGTCGACCGCCGACGGCGGCACCGTCTCGTAGGCTCCGTCGGACGCCTGGCGAGCCTGGGCTCGGAACTCGCCGGCCGGCAGGCTGCGGTCCGCACTTTCCGGGTCCACCTCGACCTCGACGTACTTGCCAAACGGCCAGAAGAGGTAGCCGCCGAGCTCCCAGATGACGCGGGCGTAGCGCGAACCGCCGACCGGCACAAAGTTGATGAGGATGGCGCACACGTAGCACACGGCCGCGAGCCACCAGCCGAAGAAGACCGTCCAGAGGATGTTGCCGGGCAGCAGGTGGCGCTCGGCGGCCGCGCTGGGGATCAGGTGGAGCGCCGACTCGGCATTGCGCGTGACCGAGCGCGACTTCTTGTATAGCGCGGGCTTCCAGATCGGCAGGCCAAAGGGGTGTTCGACGTTGATGGCGTCCTGCCGGTCCTTGAGCGTGTACTCGACGTCGTCTCCGTCCTCGAGGTCCTCGTCGTCGTCGTCGTCGTCTTCGTCGTCGAGCTGGCCCTCCTCCCCGCCGTCCTGGCGCTGGCGTCGGCCGGTGGGCGTGCCATCACCGCCGTCTGCTCCGTCGTAGTCGCCATAGCCGCGATCCTCGCCGTTGTGCTCGTCGTCGGTCTCGCGCTGGCCCCGGCGGTCGGCCAGGCTGACAATCGTATCGCGCTCCTCGTCGTCGTCATCGCCACCCTCGTGCTCGCCCTCGCCAGATTCGCGGACGCTACCGGCCACGCTCGACCCGGCATCGGTCGACGCCTTGCCCGCGGCCGATCGTGGACGCAAGCTTTCGGCGAAGACGTCGAGGCTGGCCGCCTGCTGACCTCCGCCGCCGTAGTAGGTGGTGCGAGCGCCGCTCGGTGTTCCCTGCAAGGAAGCCTGGTACTGTTGCTGCTGCTGCTGCTGCTGCTGCCCGTACGAAGAAGTGGTGGCATAGCTCGCGCTCGGCCTGCGGATATGGGCGTGAGGCGACGGGTAGCTGGGCGCGTAGCTGGAGCGCGGCCCGCCTCCAGGGCTGGCAAGGGGCGGCTGGGAGCCCGGCGACAGCGCGCCGTGCTGAAGGCTCTGGAAGCCGGCCGATGGCGGCAGCATGATGGTCGAGGGCCTGCCTGCGCGATCGAGGCGCGGCGAGGGCGAGACCGGTCTGCCCGCCGAGAAGCCCGAGCCCGGGCCCAGACGGGGCGAGCCGGGCGACGTGACCGACTGCGCCTGCGACGGCACCTGCGACTGGCGGTTGCGTTCGCGCTCGGCCTGCTTCTCGCGCTTCTTGCGGAGCGCCTTTTCGCGCTGGCGGGCCTTCATCCGGCGGCGGACGAGCTCCTCGCCGCGGTCGTGGATCTCGACCTCGTCGTCCTCTTCGTCGAGGGGACCGTAGCGGTCGTCAGTGTCGTCGCCGTCGTCGTTGGCGTAGCCTCGGTCGCCGCCGCGGGGTGCTTGGCTGTGTCGGCGAGTGCGGCTGCTGTCGCGGGTCGTGTTGGTCGCCGAGGGACGCCGTGTGCCGCCCTTGTTGCCGGTGCCCTGCTGCGCAGCCGGCGAGGCAGTGTCGAGGACGTATCGCCCAGCGCCTCCTCCGCCGGTGCCTCCTCCGCCTCCGCTGCGGCTGCCAGCTGCGCTGACCTGGCGTGCACCATGATCGGGCATTCTACCCCTACTGCGGCTGGTGACTGACCGCGACATGGCCTCCTGGTCGTCCTCGTTGCCGGAGCTGTACTCGGAGACGGAGGCGCCCGAGACGGTGTCAAAGTCGGAGGGTGCATAGCTGACGGAGCGCTGCGACTGGGACGTGTCGCGGTCCGGGTTCTGCGGCCGGGAGAGGGCCGGCCTGGGCGTGCCTGGGCCTGCACCCCCAGCCGACGAGGGCGGGGGCGGCTGACCTCGGCCAATCGTAGCAACGTGGCTGCTGTCCTCGAGGCTAGGGTCTCGATAGACGCGCTGGACGGCTGATCCGGGGCGGCTCTGCTCGGAGGCGGACGAGGCTGGGTGGATGGAGCGCTGCCACGCTTCGAGGTCGAGGGGCGAGGACTGCGCGGCGGCGGGTGCGTCGACGCTTGCGGCGGTTGCTGGGGCGTTGCGGACGGTGCCCGAAACTGCCGCGGCGGCAGTCGATGACGATGCGGTGGATGCATGGCCGAGGCCCTGGATGTGGCTCTGGGTAGGCGTGGTGCTGAGCGAGGCCTCTTGGGAGTGGAAGCTGTCGCTGCTGTCGGTGCGGTGGCGCTGGGCAGGGGGTGGCGCTGCGCCCGGCGGTATGTCTCTGTTGTCGCTCATTGCGGCAGAGGCAGCAGTGGATCTGGACTGTACGCTCGCGGGGGGTGTAACAGGGGAGTGAATGGGTTTAGGAGCAAGGTCAAGCGGACGACGGCGGCGGCGATGGCCGATGTCGGGCTGGCGAACGCACTCACCTGTCCTGGACCTGTTGGGCTGCAGCCTCAGCCTGGACCTCGAGAGAGGGCGTCGAGGTGGACGAGGGGTCGGATCCGTCGATGAAGTGGGTTGAAAAGGAGCAGCTTGCGATGCGTGGGTGGCGGTGGTGGTCGATGGTGGCCGTGGTGGTGGTGGTGGTGAGCGCAGGAAGCAGGTGCAGAGTGCCAAACGAGGTGATGGCTGTGGAGACGAGACGAGGCTCAGGGGGTGGATGAGGGCAGAGAGGGGGGCGCTGCTCGACTCGAGGAGGCCAAGACGAGGTGGGGTCGGCCAACAAGCAAGCCAGCCAGCCAAGGACAAGCTAGGCGGCGGGCAAGGGGCACAAAAGGGCCTTTCGTCGTCGATGGATCGCAGAAAGTCAGGGGCCGCCTGCTTTGCCTTGCCCTGCCTTGCCTGCCGTTGCTTGGCCTACCTGGCCTCGGTTGGACTGCGCCATTTTCGACGCCTTCGCCTTCACCTCGCCCGGCCCTCTGCCGGTTCGCTGCATGCGTGCCTGTCTGCTTCCCCTGGTCTGGCTGCCTGCCCGCCTGGTCGGCCGGCTGTGGGGGCTGCGAGTCGAAAATCCCTCGCCTGCGCGCGTGCGTGCGTGCGTGTTGTGTTGTGTTGCTCTCCAGCCCAGCCCCGCCCAGCCCCCAGGCCAGGCCACGCCATCCGAAATCTCCCCTAGGGGGCTGGATCTGCACAGGCCAGCCCGGCGCAGCCAGGGCTGCAGGGTGATGATACCCTGCCTGCCTGCCTGCCCAGGCCTGGCCCAGACGAGCGAGGCGGCCCCACCAGCCAAGCCATCTTGCTTGAGCTCGAGACCAACACCGACTTCCGACGCCACCCGCCCTAGCTTCTTTTCCACTCCGCCGCTGCCGCCGGCGTAGAGGCAAACTTCTACCCTCTTGCCTCCGCGCCCGCGACGCCGCCTTATCCCGTCGTCACCCAACATATTGACACGCGGCACCCGCGAGGACGGCCTTGGGAGAGAGGGGTCAGGGGTAGCTCGATGAATTGTCCAGAAAGGCGGAAATAATAATGGTGAAATGGGGAGCTGAGAAGCTGCCGGCTGTGGAGACCAGGTGGCTGGCATCATGAAACGGGGCCGCTGGCAATAAGCGCAATGCGATACGATGCTGGAGCAGCAAAGAGGATGCCGGATAGGGAGGGAGAGAGAGCAACGACGGGCTGCCCCACGTCAACGCTGCGGCATGCCACGCAGGAACGCCTGCCGCCCCACGCCATAGCCGTCAATGTGCAGGATCGAGTAGCGCCCGCTGCCACCCGTCACTGACGACATCGGCTCCACCCGCTTCGACGTCGACGTGCTCGACGACGGCTGCTGCTGTCCGGGCATGCTGAAGCCGTTGGTGGCCGAAGGGACGGGCCTCTTGCGGCGATACACTGGCCGAGGCGTAGAGGCCAGGCTGTTGGGGTCAAAGTCCGGGATCGCGTACTCCCACTCTTCGGCCTCCGAGTGGGGGTGACGCTGCGGCAGCGCACCTCCATCGTTGCCGCCGGTCATCGACGACGACGACGACGATGATGCCGCACTCGCGCTCGACGTCGAGTTCGCAGCAGACGACGACGACGAGGAAAACAGGCCGCCCATCCAGCCCGTCGCGTCGGTCCAGAGGCTGGCCACGTCCGACAGGAACGGAATCGAGCCCGCCAGCGAAGACGGTGGCGACGAGGCAGCGGCGCTCATGGACGTCGCCGCAGTAGAGGGCGCCACTGCGCTCGACATGCCAAAGAAACGCAGCAGGTGCTGCGGCAGCAGCGGCACCAGGCTCAGCACGCCAGCGCTGGCACCGCCCTTGTCCGAGGAGGCAACACCATCGGCAGCGGGGCCGTCGGCATCATCACCGCCGCGCAGTGCGAGCGGCCTGGGTCCGCCAATCAGGCTGGCACCGATCCGGCTCGAGCCCGCCAGAAACTCGATGAGAACCGTGCCGCCCTGCATGTACGGAGCCGGCGCGCGCTTGCCGCCCTGGCGCACCACGGGCACCTCGCCAGGTGCGCACAGCTCGAACTCCTGCGGCGCAGCTCGATCGGCGCCCTTGCCGACAAACGAAGGCAGGAAGGTGGAGCCCACGCCGCCCCGAGCTGCGAGGTGCGTGTAGGGAGCGTCGAGCGGCAGGTCGCCCGACTCGAGCGCCTCGCGCCACACCCGGTCCTCGATGGTCCGCACGTCTTCCGTGCGCAGCTGGGCGCGCGAGCAGTGGCCCAGCCTCCGCGCCTCCTCGACCGCCGCGTCGCCTGCTGCCGCCGCTCCGTCGCTGTCAGCCCGCTTGCTGTCCTCTTCTCCGCCTTTTCCGTCTTCTCCTTCCGTCTCTGCGTCACGGGCGGCGGCGTCGTCGTCCTCTTCCGTGTCCTGCTCCGCGCCTCGCGATGCCGTCTCTTCCTCGTCGTCTTCGTCGTCCTCGTCGTCGCTCATGCTTTCGGCGGCCGTCTCGGCTCGCGAGGTCCTGACGCTGGCCTCTGAGCCGACGCGAGGCGGCCTGGCGGTGGTGGGGCCAGCAGGCGCGTCGACGGCCGGCTGCGGATGCTTCTTCTTCTTCGGCGGCTTGCCGCGCACCTTGCGCCACATCTTGAAGGCTGGGCCGCCCACTGTGGTTCCGCTGACGTCGCTGCGAGCATCGTCGTCGTCGTCGCCTTCACCGTGGGCATTGCGGCGAATCAGATCCCGAAGCAGGTCGGGCCGATGCGACTCGATGCGGTGAGCGTCCCCGCCGCCGCCGATCGACACAAAGTTGGCCATCATTGCTCGCCTCGCGCGCGCCTCGTCGTCGTCGTCACCGTCGTCTTCGAGACCCTCGTTGGCGCTGAAGAAGGCGGCAGACGCTACGCTGGTCCTGGCTGATGGCGAGGCGTCGCCGGGCTTTCCTCCGGCCTTCGGCGGCGGCGGAGGTGGTGCGAAGGTGTCGTCGCCCAACAGACTCTCGGAGCGCGACGGCTGGCGCCCGTGGTCGGGATCGCGGTAGAGGGATGTGGGCCGATGAATGAAGGCGGAAGGCTTGGGAGTCGCCTGGTCCGACTCGGAGCGGGAGTCCTCCTCCGCCTCCTGTTTCTGCTGTAGGCCCTGGTCTAGCAGATCCTCGCGTAGACCGCCACCGAGGTCGACCTCATCGACCGGCGTGACCAGCTCGTCCAGCTCGTCCCGCTCGTCGTCCTTCTTCTCTTGTGCCGCATCGTCGCTCCTGGTAGGCGAGAGGGGCGGCGTGGCCGACTGCTGATCGAGGCGTACGTCGGACGCCAGCACGCCGACGATCTGGCCAGTCTCGTTGTCGACGGCGATCAGGCTGTGACGGTAGTCGGGCGCGCGGGACGGCAGATGGCGGGAGAGGTTGCGCAGCGTGGTGCCCGGTACCGGCTGTGCGGTAGACTGGTCTTGGGTCGCGGCCGCTGCATCGAGCTGAGGCTCAGAACGGGTTTGGGCCTCTGCCGGTGCTGTTGAAGGCTCGGGCAGCTGCAGGGCAGGTGCCTCGCCGACGGCGGCGTTGAGCTCATCGGTCTCGGCGCGGATGCGGTCGTAGCGGTCGAGCTGGCCGTTGGGCGTGAGGTGGCCATGAGGGAGCGGCGACTCCTGGGAGATGGCGCGGAGAGGCTGCGGACGCGGGTCTTCGGGCTGGTCCACCTGCGGAGTTGCCGACGCAGCTTCCGCCACAGGGTGCAGCATCGGTGCCTCCTCTGTTGCCGGCGACACGGGTGTGTAAGCGGCGGCGTCGGCGTCAACGGTGCCCGCGCTGCCATCGGACCGCGGCTGTCGGCGGGGAAAAGAGACGCTGCGAAGCACCTCGGGCTTCTTTGGCACGGGGGGCAAGGGTCGCGGGCCTGCCAGCTTGACATCCACGTCGACGTCGACGTCGGCCGCAGCGGTGGGCGACTGCTCGAGATTGCCGTCGGGCTGATGCTGTTGCGGCTGCTGGGCGATGTCGAAGGTAGCAGCTTCCGAGTTGGCGAGCGGCAATGTTGCGTAGTTGTCCCTCCACGGCATGGCGGCAGGGTCGCGGAGGAAGGGAGGGAGCGGAGGGACGGGCTTCGGATGGTGGAGGAGGAGGTCGCGGGCATAGTCGACGACGGGAGCGGGGGCGCCGAGGAGCCAGACGGTCCAGATTGCACGCCTTCCGACCTTGTTTTCCTCCCAGCGCTGCCGGTCGAGTGCGCCCTCCTCGCCGATATCTTCAAAGAACCAGAAGCTGCCGCCGTGCTGGCCGTGGAGGCCGGCGCCGAGGCCTTGGTAGATGGGGCGTGCGGCCGAGTCGAAGCCGGCGACGTTGGGACGCGAGAGGGGTGCGCCGTCTTGCCCGAGCTCAAAAGAGCGAAAGGGGAGGACAAAGCGCCTGGCCGCACCCCACTGTTGCTCGTCGAAGCCGACCGAGAGGACGAGGGTGGAGATACTTTCGTTGAAGGGGTCGGGGACGACGGTGATCTGGAGGGGGCCGTTGCAGTCAGCGAGGACTGCGTGGGTGGGAGCGAGGGTGCCTGCGCCGATCGAGTCGGCTGGGACGGCGCCGTTGATGCGCTTGGGCGGCGGCAGGGGTGCGACGGTCTTTACGAGGCGGGTGGATGGATAGGAAAAGAGGAGGGTGGGGCTGCGGTTGGAGATGGACGACATGGTGAGCGGCGCTTGGCGAGCGGAGCGCTGCCAAAGGTGGGGTATGGAATGGTTGCCAGGGCGGCAGCAGGGATGTCGAGCTGGTAGGGTATTATGCTTTGCGGAGAGAGGGGGGGTCGTTGTTGATGTCGTTGTCGTTGTCGATGTCGTGGCGGGGGCGTTGGGTGGGTCGTAATCGAGGGTCGTAGCAGAGTATCGTTATTGGAGCGAGCCGGGTGGCAGACTTTGTCCGTCCAGGAGATGGGATGACCGTGGTGGTGATGGTGGTGGTCGGAAGGAGGAGAGCCAGGCGGGCCATCGACAACGAAGCCGGACAGGCCAGCAGGCCAGCATGACGAGGCCATCCCATCCGGCTGGCTGGCTCGATGCCCGCAGGGGTGCAAAGAGGCGGGCACCACGCACGCAAAGGCAGGCAGCCAAGCCCCTGAAGCTCGGCAAGAAGCAAGCAAGGCAGGGCAGACAGGCAGGCTAGGGCAGGTAGCCTGGCCGCCAACGCCCAATTTGGCGCGTGGACCCTGCATGCACTCGCCGGCTGGCTGGCTGGCTGGCAGCTGGCCCACACCCCCTGGCCAGGCGAACGGCACACCTTCCACGACCGCCTACCTCGTCCTCGCCCTCGCTCCCTCACCGCCACCACTCCGGATGTCGCCCGATACAGTTATAACATTGCCCCTGGCCACCATCATAGCCACCCTCCCAGCCACCATCCCAGCGCCGACAGCTGGATGACCCTGCAACGACGACGGAACACACGCTCCGAGCCTCACGCCAACCCCATCCTCGCCCTCGTCGTAGCCCGCAGCCCATCCGGCTTGTTGCCTCGCCGCCCATGTCGAACACATAGCGACGCTCTCCGCTCCCCACCGGATCCAAGCCTCCCGAGCCGAGCATCCTCGCCTTCCACGTACGTCTCTTTTCGCACTCTTTCTCTGTTTCCTCCCAATCTCCTCCGCTTGACGTCGGAACACCGTACCAGCGCGGCATGGCCTCCACGGTGCCGTCCCGTGTACCCCGCGTCATCTTCGATTCCCACGGGCTGCGATCCGGTGGCCGTAGGCTTGGCCTACAGCCGCACCATCTTCATACCTACTGTATGTACGTATATACACGTACTTAAGCGGACCGGGACGATCGGCTCGGTGTCGGCCGACCAGGTGGGGCCGTGCAGCGGCGCGGGCAGCACGCCCCACCCATCGCAACCCACTTCGGAAGCCAACACCCGTCGGCTTGCCTCCCTCCGTGCTCGCACTTCGGCAAGGCCAAGCCGGGGGCGTTCGAGGTCAGCGCATGCTTTCGACTCGCCCTCGCCGTCCCATGGCGAGCGCGAGCCGTATAAAGGCCGCCTCGTTCTGCCATCACTTCGCCCCCCGCTCAACGAAATTCTCTCCTCTTTTGCTCCTTTCAGCCGCGCACTGCGACACAGCCGCACAGTGAGTGCCGCCAGTCGCTTCCTTGACTCTGGCAGTACGGGTCCGTCTTTCCGCTCTCTGACAGGCACCCTTTCGACACCCGCCTTTGCACGCATCGCCACCAGATGAAGACCTCGTTCACCGTCCTTTCTCTCGGAGTGGTGCTACTGGCCTGCACCTCGTCCGTCGAGGCCTGGAGGTTCTTTGACACGAACGGCTCCTTCTGCAGCACCCCCGAGACGGGCGCGGGCCCGTCGATCACCAAATGGAGCGACCACCGCTGCAGCGTCCGCACCGGCGCCTCTGGTGCAACGAGCGACTACACCTGTCCCGGCCTCACGAGCAGCAAGAACTACTGCGCCTGCGTCAGGCGCGGCCAGGGTTCTACCTTTAGCGTCAACATGCACATCCCATGCCCCCAGCACCGTCAACCACCGCCGGCATTGGCTTAATTCCTCGGTCACGAGCCCGTCCTCTTCGCACCAGACCGATCTAGGATCGGAGCAATCGGTGCTTCATTACGGTGGGAACCGGACAGCATGTCGTCGGTCAAGCCCGATAGCATGTCTCTGGGTCAGCTAGATAGCACGCCGTCGGTCCAACCAGTCATCACGTTGTCTCCTCAGCCAGACGAGTTCGCCGGCTTGTTGTTCCTTTGTCTGATGTGATCTGGCTCAGCATGCACACCTAGCAGTGAGCCTGTCGGTGTGCATAGGTCCGCCGTGATGCCGACGGGAACGCCCAAGCGACGGCGACGCCTTCAGCCTCGGAAGGAGTGAAGAAAGTTGATCTGCCTCGGTGTGGGGTGGACCTCAGCCCTCTTGACCTGGCCTCGGCCGCCATCCCGCAAACGCTCGAGACCATGCGGGCGTCGTCGAGGCGCATCACGTCGCAGCTCGTTGCCAGCTGCCGGCCCTCCCTGCCGTTGTTGGCCGTTGCCTTCTGGTGGATCGAGCCTAGAGGCTGCACCTCGAGGGGGAAAAGAGAAAACCGAGAGGTGGGGACGGCAAGCACAGCGGCAGGGCCGGTGGCCGGTCGCCCACTCTGCTTTGTCTTCGACCGGTTGAGGCGAGGCTATGTAGGTGATGCGCCAGAAGCAAGGCAGGCGATGCGTGACCGCCGATCCGCATCTTCCCGTTGGCAGGGAGCGCAGCGTGTCGACCCGGGCCGGCACGCCAAGGCGGCTGCCTCGATCCACCTCGAAGAGTCGCGACGTAGATACATAAGCGCAGCTTCGAGCGGCGCCCACCCCTTCTCTTGCTCTCGATCGACCATCAGTCGCTCTCTCCCCTGCGCTCTTTCGTTTACGGCATTGCGCCACAAAGCTCGCTCCTCTTACACAGCGACGCAAGACGCAAGGCTCATCCGCTCACCTGTCTTCGCGCTTCCTCGCACTCTGATCACCGAACACCTCTCCACCAGATGAGGCCATCGTCCAACGTCCTGATGATGCTCAGCTTCGTGCTGCTCGCTTGCACCTCAAGCGTTCAGGGTTGGAAGTTCTTGGACGACGACGGTTCGCACTGCACGACGCCAGACAGGGACGCGGGTCCGCCGAATCCAAGCTGGTTCGGCAATCGCTGCAGCAGGGGCAAGCTGCCCGGCGAATACACGTGTCCCGGCCTCTCGCGCGACGCGAACAAGTGCGCCTGCACCATGAGCGGCGTCGATAGCCGTTTCAGCATCCCCGACCTCGGCGACACCTGCGCCCAGGTCCATGCACATTGACTGTGGCGGTCGCGCTGATCTACATCGACCTCTTCGAACGATGCCACAAGGAGCCGCATTGTGGTCGAGTTCTCGTCCACGATCCTGGCCTCGCTGCGCCTGTCCTGGCGTAGCACGAACGCCCGCGTTGCTTTCGCTGTTCCCCCTGTTGTGGCTCTGCTCGCCTAGCCTCGTTTTGGTCCCTTCGCTCTCCCTATCTTGCTCGCTGAAGCCTGGTGCGACAATGGACCGCCCCCACCTTGGCACCGAAGGGGCGCTCTCTGATACGATTCCCCGTCGTCGACTTCGGTCAATCTCGCAATCACACATGAGACCGTCATATCTTTGCGAAGCAGGCTGAGGGAGCGAGGCTGCGTGAATTCCAATGTTGTCTCAAGTCGCTGCTTCTTCCCCGTCCAGCTTACCTCGACAAGGCAACAACCTCTGGGTCGCCGTCGGTGACAAAGATGGGCCTTCTGTTGGCGCTCTACCCATTTCCGAGTCCTGTGCTTTGGCCAGTGCTGCAGCGGATGTCGAGAGGCAAAGGACATGCTTCGAGCGTACATTGGGGCTCCTGCGTCTGCAGAAGAATAGAGTTTAAGGGTGCCCGCGATACATTGCCGCATGGGGTGGGCGCCTCTATCATCATAGCTTCCAGAACGCGTGGTGGCTGTGCGATGGCCCCGAGCGGCCGTGCAGATGAGCGGAAGCGATGACAAGGCGGGTCGGCCAAGCGGGAGAAACTTGGTGTCCGCGTCGGTGACGAGTTGCCGCTAGGGAGTGCAGAAAGGACGGCTACAGCGGGGCAAGAAGCTATAACAGAGGGAGGAGACGTGCTGCTCCGACCCCTCTCTGCCCCTCATCGCCCTCTCCTTTCTGCTGGCTCGTACCAAGCAGCCCCACTCCAATCCTCCGCATCAGCGATCATCATCGTCGTCATGTCTCAACTCCTCCTCTGCAAGCAAGCAAGGTGAGTCTGGCCCGGTATCGCCCGCTCCGATGACTGCATTACAGTAGGAACAGTCGTCTCTCCTAATTTCTCGTCGTTGGGTGGCAAGAACGTAGGTGGGGGCGCGATGCTTTGCAGGTGGGTCGATGTCACTGAACGTAATGGCGAAGGGTGGGGGCCGAACGAGTGAAAGACGCAGCGAACCACCCGCCGGCGAAACAGGTCCTCGAGATTGCGCACCGGGACAAAGGAGCTTTGTTAGAGGAAGGTGGGGCAGGATTACCTGGCGGTCTAGGGATCGGGCCGTGACTGCCGCAATAGGCGCCGTTGGCGTCGTCGCTGCGCCTCTTGGCCTGGTTTGACGGACGAGAAGCGTACGTCGCCGGGTCGCCACCGCCGCCGAGTCAGCCAGCCTTATTCTCCAAGGAGACGAAGTGTCGCGGGTCTCTTTCCGCTCTACTGATACGCGGTCATCGTTCGAATGGCTGGCCGCCTTTCGGAGAGGTGGTGGGTCGTCGGTCGCGACGGCCCCACCGACCGCGATTGCGCCACAGCCGTGCTGGGCGAGGCCGGCGCTGACTTGCCGACGCGGAAGTGGCTTGACCCAAGCGGGGAATCCGGGGTAGTCGCAGCATTCCTGTGCCGGGGCGCTCCTCGAGCTGTTATTCTGTCTGTCTGGAGGGACAAGGACATTTCCCGCTTCGCCTTGCAAGGCAGCGTGCCCTGAATACGAATTCGCCCTCGTACAATAGGCTTTCTAAGGACGGGACCGGTGCAGCATGGTGGGGCGAGCTCGTTGTCACAAGTTGTGGGTCGCATTCCGTTCAGTCCGGATGATGAAGTGCCAGCAGGCCTTGGCGCTGATGGGACCGCCGATGCCGTGCAGGCGGCCGGGTAGGGGCCCGAGAGGCTCTCTCCTCGCCCGTTTGTTCCAGAGATCTTGCGTCGAGGCCTCTGTCCTGCCGCCAACTGATGCGGCAGAAAAGAAGGATAAGAGCTGGCTCGTCGCTCGCCGTCTCCATCGTCTTCATTGCCCATTTCTTCATCCAAGGTGACCCTCGTCCAACCGCTTCACCAAGCACCCTCAGCAAACAATCAGCAGCACGGTGAGTCGGGCCGCACAGCCCTTTGTGATTCGGCGCGCGCATCCGGCTCACGATGTGCTCGACCTTGCTCGCCTTTGCCTCGCCCTCGTGACGCCGACAGATGAAGTTCGCAGCGCTTTCACTCACCAATGCCGTGGCACTGGTGGTGCTCGGAATGTCGGCGTCGGCCGAGCTCATCAACTTTGTCCCCCCTTACGCCGATGTCACGCAAGTCCCCTGGTGCAAGGCCCCGGGTCCGGCTAAGCTCCCTGACGTGCTGAACTGGTACGGCTTGATCTGCCGCCGACTTTCGGTCGTCCGCGCGTACGTGTGCACCTCTGATAATAATCTTGCCACCGAGTTTCAAGATGCCTGGGAGGACTTTTGCACGGGTCATGGTGGCAAGATTTACACCCCAACCGCGAACGACCTCCCCAGCTCGTCTGGTGGAGCTGCCAAGATTCATTGGTGATCGCCCGGAATGGCCGTGCTTACGAGCCAAAGGCTGCCATCACACGGGATGCGACAAGATCGACGCTGGGTCCCCGCAAGTCAGCCGGCCAGTCGCGTATGGCGTCTTGCCGACATCATCGCTATCCAGTTTCTTGGCTGTCTATCTTGCCAGGTTTCTCTTGGTCCTCCCTTTGCGAAACGCTGTCCTCTCGCCTTGGCTCCTCATTTCCTCTCCAGACGTTCAACACCGGTAACTCTCGTCCCAACTGATAGCAGGGCTGTGCAGGGTGCGTCTGTGTGCGAGGCGAACGGCCAAGGCGCGGTAACGACCGGACAGGAGGCTGGCGCTTTTGCGGTATCGGCTCAAGGGTGGCATACGAGCCGATCAGCCCCCACACCCTCCCTTCTCCGTCGCTCACCCTCTTTCGAACGTGCACCCGTGCAAATCGATCAAACTGCTTGCTCAGCCTGAAGCTTCGGATGCTGCGGCCCCACCGGCGTTGATCGACGCTCGTGCCTTGTCTAGAGCTGTCCTTCTCGACATCGAGCTCGCCTCTCGACCAGGATTTGAACCGCGACCGTGCCTCTGCTCGCTGTCTCTTTGGCCACGAGTTGACGGTGGGTCGTCTGACGGGCGCAAGGGCTCTGCAGGCTGGTCGATGGCTCTGGAGGTGAGAAGCCCGAGCGAGACACTCTAGCGATTTGTCTGACGTGGCATGCGGTCGGTTGCTTGCCCTACGGTTGTTGGTTCAACAAGGCGGATGACAGCTGCGGTTTGGCTCGAAGTCGAGGACGGCCTTCGACGCTCTGAAGGGCGCTGCAGTCTCGCCCCATGTCGCGGTCCCGTCTCGGCCTCTGTCGTGCCGTGAAGTCAGCCGAGCGGCGCGCGAGTACGCGTGGGTGGTGCGGGCGAAGAGCGAGTCGGTGGGATGGTCGAAGTCCGAGTCAAGGCCGTCATGAATGGCGATTCGTATCGACCGAGGCCGCCCCTCGACTCTGCGATGCGTTGAAGGTCGTCTGGGGTGGGGTGGTGGCGGTGGCGTTCGAGGATGATGTTGGCGAGCATACGAGCCAGACTGGTGTGTATCGCGGTGCGGTGCCGTAGCAAGAGTGGGTCGTTGAACGAGGGGCGGCGACGCGGAAAGACGTGGCGGCGGTGGCTTTGGTAATGCGGGGGGAGAATGGTGCTGAGGCGCGGCGAGGCGCGGCGCGGAGGAAGCCGAGGCGGTGCCGCAGAAGGTGCGAGAAGGCGCAGCCGGCCGGCCCGCTTGACGAGGCTGCCTGCCACGTTGTGCGAAATCGGGCGCGGGGCCTGGCAGCGCGGGCGCACCTCATCTAATCTCCGGTGTGCTTTGGCCTGCTTGCCTGCTTGCCTTCAACCGAAGCCACGCCGGTCAGAATAAAGCTCGCCTTTGACCCCCCCTCCCCCTCACCGCCGCCACCACCCTCCCCCGCAACCAACACCACCACCATCCCGGCTCGACACTCAGCAGGATACCCCCCACAGGCATCGTACGTCACTCGCAAGCTCAGCCTCAGCCTCAGCTTCAGCGCTACCCTGCCCTGCCATGCACCCCGCATCCTAGACGCCCACACTCCGCCACCCGCCCAGTCCAATCGACAGTCGCACCCACGCCATAGCAATCCCTCGACATGGACCCCGAACACCAGGCGCAGCGTCACGAGGAGCGCCTATCGGCACGCACCGGCGTCGCACTCGAATCAGGCTCAGCATCCCCTTACCCGCCCACCCTGCGCAGAACCATCGACCACGGTGCATCACCGCTACAGGAGTCATCCCCGCCCTCTCCCCTCGACGGCAGCGACGGCCAAGGCGGCAGCATCTCCGGGTCCTCATCTTCGGCCTCGCTCCAGGATCACTCCATGGATCTCGCCGCAGAAGAAGGTAGAGACGGACACCACCACCAGCAGCCGCAGCAGCACCACCACGCCGCCGCATCAGGCCCAGCATCGACCAGCGCAGCCGCGGCAGCACCGGCAGCCCCGCAGCAGTCGCCGTCAGACGCTGCCTCTCTGCCACAAGAGACCCCATCGCAACCAACGCCGCCGCCGCCGCCGCACGCACCGCCGGCCGAGCAGTCGGTCGACGATGCCACGGCTGCGACAGCCCCGACCGTAGCCGACGCGGCAGAAGACCCGCCCGAAGTAGCTCCCACCACGACGACAACCTCAGCGCCATCTGCAGGCCAGGTCGACGCTCCAGCTCAGCAAGGCCGGGACGAAGCAGCTCCATCACCCGCGCAGACCGGCCTAGCACACCTGCTCACCTCGGTGCTCCACAGCATGCGCAGCATGGTACCCGGCGGCGACGCATCACAGCCGCAGCCGCAGCAGCAGCAGCCGGACGAACGACCCGCGGGCAACGCCACCTCCGGCACCACTGCATCCGAGACCGGCGCAGAAGGTACGGCGCCCCAGCAAGGGCAGGCGGCCGCACCCGGGCCCCCTCCCGTCCTCTACTTCCGCATGCCCTTCAACGGCCCCGACGGCAACCCGGCAATGCTCGCCTTCCATCCGACACCTCTGCCGCACGCACCCGCGAATCGACAAGCGCCGGCGCAGGGACAGCAGCAGGGCCAGGCAGGTCAGCAGAACCAAGAACAAGCACAGGGTCACCCAGCAACCAACGCTACGCCGGCACCCGGCATGGAGGACACGGGGTCGATGCCGCACCCCGCTGGCCACGTCCCACGTGCGCCGCTCTTTGTCCCGCTCGGAGCATCGCCGCTCCCCTTCAGCTTCATCTACGACGCACCCACCGCCACGGCCTGGCCCATCGCCCACGTCGTCCCAGGTGTCCCTCCGGGCGGACCTGGACCCGACGCTTCAGCGGCGGGAGGCGCAGGTGCGGCAGCAGAAGACCAGCAGCCTCGACTCGTGGCCGGCCCGCCCTTCCGCATCCTCCTCGACCTGCACTTTGTCCCGAACGGCGCGCCGCCCGAGCCGGAGCGGCCGGATCCGGAAAAGGCCAAGGCGTACGTCAAGGCTCTCGAGCGCGCCGACGCCGAGCTGCGGTCGAGGATGGCCCGGCTGCACATGGGCGAGGTCGGATCGTTTGCCGGCGGGGGCGGCAGCGATGGCGACGGCGAAGGCGATGCGCTGCTGGGCTGCGGCGTGTGCCTGGATAACTACGAGGAAGAGGACCGCCCCGAGTGGATTGGCGGCGAGAGGAGCGAGGATGAGGCCGTGGTGGCGCTGCCGTGTCCCGGCCACCACAGCCTGCACTCTGGCTGCCTGCGCGACTGGCTCGCCAAGACGCCGCCCAGCCAGTGGACGTGTCCCTTCTGCCGGGCCTCGCTCGACGCCGCGCACCCGACGCCAACGCTCGCCACGGCGTCGTCTGGGAGCAAGCTGGCGGGCCAAGAGGCGGCGGCAGCCTCGACCCGGACGACGCTGCGAGAGGAGGTGCGGCGGCGCGAGCGCCAGCGCGGGTGGCGGTGCGACGCGCCCGCCTGCCTGCCGCGCTACCCGGCTCCCGTCCAGTCGACGAGCGGCGCGGATCGCCGACACGCTGCGCTCAACGACGAGACCGAGGAGATGTCGACGCGCCTGGTCGACCTCGCGCCGTGCCACCATCAGGTTCATCTCGACTGCCTGTGTACCAGCATGCGCATCGAGTCCGGCGATGTCGGGTGCGACTTCCAGGCCGACGACGAGGGGCTCGAGGACGACGGGGACATCGGCGAAGACGAAGAGGAGCAACGGAATTCGGCGGGAGGCGAAGAGGTCGAAGAGGTCGAAGAAGTCGAGGAGGAGACGACGGGCAAGTGGGTCAGCTGTCCCGCCTGCCGCAAGGAAACGTGGGCGCGCCTGCCCATCCGTCGACGTCCGCGCAGCGTCCGTCCGCAGGGGGACGGCGACGACACCAAGACGAAGGCGAACGCGGTGGCGGCGGAGGAGGGAGAGCCGTCGTCGATCAGCATCATCGCGGGGGGCGAGAGCGAGGGCGAGGGCAAGGATGAGGCAGCGCCCGCCCCCGTTTCCGCTTGAAACAACAAGGACAACCC
>NW_006920883.1:657584-661932 GCF_000417875.1 Pseudozyma flocculosa PF-1
CAAGGAAGCAAGCACGGTCGAGATTCGAATGCATTCCATTCCGTTTCAATCCGATTCAGGTCTACGATGTGAGCCAGGGCGGGCCACCCTCGATTTCTAGGCCCTCCTGTGCGAGGAGGGCTTCGACGACCAGACGTGCCGAGACGACGCATCCCTCGAGGAGGGGGATACCGACCGACCAGCTTCCACACGTCCATACCCCCACGCCCTTGCCCTCGTCGTCCGTGGGACGGCCCTGTAACTTTCCCAATTCGAGCTTCCTCGTCCTCCCTCGCCCTTGCTCGGGCGGCGGGAGTGAAAAGAGGTGGTGTCGAGCCAGTTTGGCATCGACGTTGAGCGTAATCCGCTCAAAGTGCGACTGCGATAGGATGCGACGTCGGTCCGGCAATAGCGACGTGTGCGGGTTGGTGGTCTGCATCACCGTCTTGCCCACTCTGGCCCCGGCCCCTCCTACGCATCGACCATCCGATTCCTGCTCCTGCCCGCGTCCGTGTGGATGGCGGGGCGAAACGAGGATGTGCGTTGCCATCGTGTGCGTCGTTGCGCGCCACTCCTTCTTGTCCCCGGCAGGATGAGCACTCGACCCGGTCCTGGGTTTCGAGCTCGACATCGAGGGCGACAAAGACAGGCTGGACGACAGCGGCGAGACGAGGTTGAGGTCCCGCCAATCGTCGCGGCACGGCGGGAGGACGCGCGTGTCGGTGTGGTTGACGACGACGCTCTGCTCGTATCGGAACGAGAGGAGGCGGTCGCGCATCTCCTCGAGTCTCGAGATCGTCGCCGTCGCTTGCTCCTCGTCGTCTTTGCCTTTCCGCTGCTCGTCCTTTCCGTCACCGCGAGCTGCAGCGCCGCGCAGGCTCTCGGTGTACTGGCCCAGGAACGATGCCGCCTGATTGGCCTGCGTGGCGAAGATGAGGTGGTCGTACCCGCCATGCTGCCGCTCCACCCTCTGACGGCGCGGCGTCGATGAGGCATGGCGGCTGCCAGGCGTATCGTCGTCGCCCTCGGAATCGGTGGCGTTGGCCGAAGAGGCGGGCGTGGGGATGGCATCGCTGCCGCCGTCGTCCAGACTGGCAGTGAAGTCGTGCGATGCGGTGATGTACGCCTTGCCATTGCGGTGCTCGATCTTGCGCACCTCGGCCGACGTCCAGACGCGGCTCTGCGGGCCAGCGTCTGCCTTGCAGGCCGCACCGGAGCGTGCTGCGGCATGGGTCGGCTCTCTTTCTCGCCCTTCGGTCTCCACCTCGCCGTCGACCGCCGTCGAAGGCGAGGGGACGTGGACGAGCAACCGCCGCACCACCTCGCGCACGCCGTCGCGCACGACGTAGTGGTTCTTGCCAAAGGTGAGCGCGACGTAGTCGAGCACCTCGGCCGCAGGGCTCTGCAACACCGACTCGGCGCTGCACGTCATCACGGCGCTGAACAGCGGCACGACGGTGGCGTGCAGAAAGGCGGGCGAGACGACCAGCCAGGAGCGGAGCATCGGAGGAAGGCGCAACCCGCCGAGCGGCCACAGAGATGGCGGCTGGCTCTTGAAAGCGGGCGACGTTGACGGGAGAGGGTCGAGGGCAAACTGCTGCAGTGTCATCGTGTAGATGGGATGGTGTGGATCCGACGTGTGGCCGAGGTGGTGGTGCCAGGATGCGAGCAGGAGCAATTGCAGATAGGAAAAGACGATGAGCAGCACGCGACCAAAGTAGGCCGACGCGGCAGCCAGGCGGGCCGCAATCGAGTTGTCCTCGTCGGAGCGACGCCACGAGATGGCAGATGGCATGCTGATGCCACGGAGGCCGGAAGCGCCGTTATAGATTAGCGACGGCGCAGGTCCGCTGTCGAGCGCGGGCGAGGCGGAGTCGGTAGAAGCATCGAGCCGGCTCGGCAGTGACGCAAACGAGTAGGTGAAGTTGGTGCGGCGGACTCGGATGCCCAGATGGCGGTAGAGGGCGAGCAGCTCCGGGTAGTATCCGCCGGTGAAGGCGCGCATGGGCACGTCGATGCGCATCGACTTGCCGGCCGTAGCAGGGGCGGCGGCAGCGACGGTAGCTGAATCATCGCAACCTGCGGCCAGGCTGTTGCCGGGGCGCTCTGGCCAGGAGCTGGCGGAGCCGGGCCCGCCGTTGACCTTTGGCTGGCGATCCTTGAGGTCGTGCTCTGCCGTCTGCGGGTCGACGAGCTTGAGGGGTACCGAGATGCTGGCGCTGTCCATGCCGAGCGTCTGTGAGCGCTCAAAGATCTCTACGCAGATGCGCACGGAAGGCGAACGTGCACGGGCCCCTTCATCCTGCCGCTCGGACGACCGCTGGGCGAGCTTTGAAGTGAGGAGGTAGGTCGCCACGAGGCCGGTGAGGCCTGAACCGATGATGGCCACCCTGACGGTGCGCTGCGAAGGAGGCGCGCCAGATGCCGGTGGGGCAGCGGGGGTCGACGAGTAGGGCGGCGGACGCTCATCGTCCGACGAGCTGGTTGCGACCGGTGCCATGGCGGAGAGGGTGCTGATGAGGACGGAAGGCCTGGCCTGCAGTCTCCGCCTGTAGCTCGTAGAGCGTGATGCTGTTGCTGCGGTCGCGCACGAAGCGTCGCTGAGCCGCCTTGGGACGAGCAGAGGAGGGTACTGGCCGCGAAGGTGGTGTGTCGAATGCGATGCTGGAGACCTCGCGTGTCGAGTCGAGACAGGGTCGCGTCAGCCGTCGTAGGACCTCATTGGCAGTGTGGATGCGTGCAAGGCGTCGGGATGAGGACAATGACGATAGATGAAGTGCTTGCGCTACACCACTTGTATGAGAGTCGGAGGGGAAGAGAGAGGGATCCCACGAGGTCGCGGGCCAGAGACGCGCGTCCCGCATGGCCTGGCAGGGCAGAGCATCAAGCAAGCAAGCGGCTCAGGCACTCAAAAGTCACGCCAGTCACGCCGGAAAGCTTAATTCTGGGCCTAGACTACTACTGGCGGCAGTGCCGCGCCTCCGACTCCCGGCAAAACTCGAATGCCGCGCAAAATTGCTCGCCATTTCCCGGAGCAGCGCCGTTCGGGAATCGGAGGACCAGCCAAGGCCGCGCGGCTCGTTGAACTTCATAACCCCTTCCACCCTCGGCCACCACTCCAAGACTTGCAAAACAGTATGCACATTGTCATATTGCACATCATGAAGGCCTCTTGCCCTCACAAGCTTTATGGCATCATGCTGATGTGTTTGCTCACAGCTGTACTACGTAAATCCTTTGACCTGTGTTGGGGCAATGCGCTGATATCAGGAACATTATCCATCCAGTCAAGGGCCTTGATACCTTGCTCATCTGCTTGCTGTGATCCTCAGGCTTGCAATGATGCTTGGAGCAGCCTGATTGGACCCCTGTAAGGCAGTTTGCGAGGGCAGAATGTTGATTTCCGATGATTTTTGAGCATTTTCGACACTTTGCCCAACAGATCTCCACATCTGCTGGGTGAAAGACCCTGCAGCCTTGCTCATCTGCTAGCCCTGATCCTCAGGCTTGCAATGATGCTTGGAACAGCCTGATCGGACACCTGTAAGGCAGTTTGCGAGGGCAGAATGTCGATTTCCGACGATTTTCGAGCATTCTCGACACTTTGCCCAACAGATCTCCACATTGTCACAGCCCTGGCCCAATCGGGGCTGAGCGGCGCGGGCCAGCGGGGCAGAGGATTTCCGGAGACAAGGTGAATTCTCTCCGCGCGGACGCGGAGAGGAATCATCGGCCGCCAGCAATCCTCTGCGCGCCGGGGCAGCGTCAGCACGCACCTAGCGGATCCGCAGTTGCTCCTGCTGCCAGGAGGACTCCTCGGATCCGCTCCAAGGGCCAAGGACTAGGCCTCGGCCACGCCGGTGGCGTCCCACCTTGGAGCAACGCCCTGGGATGACAATGGAGGACAATAGGACAATAGAGGCCATTCCTGATTGGTCGAGGCAGGGATGCCTCGACGCCGTAGGTAGACAGTATATAGCCCAGTCCTCCTCCGCGTCGGTAGACTGGATGCCCCTCATCCAGTCTAGTCAATACCAGTCCTCACAGCTTGCTCGTCTTCCATCGACATGAGAGCCCGAGGCTACCGTTGCCTAGCGAATACGACGCCTATCGACAGATCACCTCTCCAGCTCACTTCCGTAGTCATCCTTGACCGTGGACGCCTGCCAACGGTGCTCACAGTCGCCCTCGGTAGCAACCCGCCGTTCCCGAACCTCGCTCGCGCCTCTGACGGGAGCACCGAAGCGATCGCCCTCCGACACGCAGAGACTTCTCCGCCCCTCGGATACTCCTCTGCACACTTGCCAGGTCGACCGTTACATTAGACTGGATCGTCAAGCTTGACGACAGTTCGGATCACAATGTCCCA
>NW_006920883.1:662723-666979 GCF_000417875.1 Pseudozyma flocculosa PF-1
ACCCCCCTCGCCCACGCTGGGTCGCGCCTTGGAGGCTACGGGCCGACGCCACCGCCTGGCTCGCCCCACAGTGACGCCTGCGGACTACTACCGTGATCGCCCTGATCTGAGGCACGTGGCAGTCCCCAGCCAGGCCAGCGATGACGCCGGCGACGCCAGCACGGGTACCACTGCTGGCCGCTACCGGCCACCCAAGGTCGACTTTCCCAAGTTCGACGCACCCGTTCGAGCCTGGACGCATTCCTCATTCAGTCGGAGGTCTGGCGCTCCACCCAGAGCATCCCCAGCGACCGCCGCATGATTGAGATCGTTGGCCTCAACCTCAAGGGCCGCGCCCAAGAGTGGTGGGTCAGCAAGATCAAGGCCGACCCCGACCGCGTCGGCGCCATCTTCCAGAGCTGGGAGACGTTCAAGCTCCGCCTGAAGGCCTTGTACGGCAACATCGACCCTGGCACCAAGGCCTTGTCCGAGCTGATGGCCCTTCGCCAGAGTGCCATGCCAAAGCGCTCAGCCTCGGAGTATGTCGAACGCTTCACGGCCCTTCTGCTCCGCTCCAACCTCGACAATGACGAGATGGCCGTCACGTTGTTCAAGACTGGCCTGGAGCCTGAGTTCCTCGAGCCGTTCGAGCGCAGCCCTCCCCAGACTCTCCCGGACTGGTGCCACAAGGTCGAGCGTCTCGATCGCGAGCGGGAGGACAACCGCCTACTGCGTGGTCGTTTCGACAAGAAAGGCACCGAGCGCCCTAGCCGCGCAGAAGGTGCGGAGAGGGGTGCTAGGGACAGGACAGTCCTCTCCCGCAATCGCGCCCTCGGCGGAGAAAATTCAAACCCCGCCCGAGAAGTCTCTCGCACGCGCCCCGCCGCCGGCAACGCCACCTCCACTTGCCAGGCCAATCCGCGGGTTGACAAGAAGCTGGCGGAGGCCCGCGCGCTCCGCAACCAGCGCCGCGCCGCTGGACTGTGCCTTGGCTGCGGCGAAGCCGGCCATTTCCTCGCCGACTGCACCAAGAAGGAGAGCAGCAAGATGGTGGCCCTCCTGACGGTGCTGGAGGACCTCGAGGCGTCCAGCGACGAGGGAGACGCCGAGGACGCGGAGCCCTCCTCCTTCTCCGAGTCGGACCAGGGAAACAAGTCGCAGGACAAGCACTGATGGCGTGCTCGGTCCTGCAAAACGCCTCGCCATCCTCCTGCATCAAAGACGGCTGCCACCTGTGCTTTTGGGCCAAGGCCGGGCAGCAGCCGGTCTTCGAGATGCCGGCCACCGTTGGAGGCCGGGACGCTCGCCTGCTGGCCGATACCGGCGCTGCGGCCACTTTCGTGTCACGGGCTTTTGTTGACAGGCACGGACTGGTCGAGGAGCCGCTCGGCAAGCCGACGAGCGTCGAGGACGTGCACGGGAACAAGTCGTTGGTCACCACTATGACGACCCAAACCCTGCGCATTGGCGATGCGAGGCTTGGCAGCCTCCCGCTCCTGGTGGCCGATATCGCTGGTTTCGATGTCGTCCTCGGGTTCCCTATGCTCCAGTCGCTCAGCCCACGTGTCGACTGGAGACAGGGCACTTTGGAATTCACCAAGGGCCTCTCCCGCGGAGAGCGGAGATGCGCCAAGCACAACGGGCGAGAACGGGCCACGCCGAGGAAGAGAGGTCGGCGTAGCCACTCACGCGCGGAGAGGAGTCTTGACGGGCTTTCAAGTCTCTCCGCAGCAGAGGAGAGGAGTGAAGGTGCCAGGACACCCCTCTCCGCGCCGCCGATTCGACCGGTACCCCACCGGCACGAGTTCGTCAGCGCTGAACAGCTGGTGCAGGCCGCCAGCCAAGACGGGCCGATTGGCATGATGTGGCTCGACGTTGACTGGCCCACGTTGCGGGCCTGTGGCTTTGTTGAGACCGGCGACGGCTCAGAGGAGGAGCCGGAGCCACCCGACATCGCTGGCATTCCAGCGGAGTACCGCAACTTTGCCAACGTCTTCAGCGAGAAGGAGGCAGACCGCCTGCCACCTCACGGCGAGCGCAATCTCAAGATGGAGCTAGAGGAGGGTGCCAAGCCGCCTCAAGGGCCCCTGTACCCTAAGGGCCCTCGAGAGCTGCAGGAGCTACGGCGCTACCTCGACGAGATGCTTGGCAAGGGCTTCATCCGCCCGTCGCGCAGCCCAGCGCGATCGCCCGTCCTCTACGTGCCCAAGAAGGACGGCAGCCTCCGCCTCTGCGTCGACTACCGCGGTCTCAACAAGATCACGGTCAAGAACCGCACGCCGCTGCCCCTCATCGACGAGATGCTTGGCCTGCTTTGCCGCGCAATGGTCTACACCAAGCTGGACCTGCGCGCGGCGTACAACCTGATCCGCATCGCTGCCGGTGATGAATGGAAGACGGCGTTTGGCACTGACTTTGGCCTATTCGAGTATCTGGTGATGCCTTTTGGCCTTGCCAATGCACCAGGGCATTTCCAGACAGTGGTCAACACCATCTTCAGGGACATCCTGGGGGTGTACGTCGTCATCTACCTCGATGACTTCTTCATCTTCAGCGCTAACCCGGCTGACCACACCAAGCACGTCCGCGAGGTGCTGCGGCGTCTTCGAGAGCATCGCCTGTTCTGCAAGCTCTCCAAGTGCCAGTTCAACACCACCGAGGCGGATTTCCTTGGCTACATCGTCACGCCAACGGGCCTCTCCATGGAAGCGGAGAAGATCAAGGCCATCGCGGAGTGGCCAGAGCCCCGGTCCATCCACGACATCCAGGTCTTCCTAGGCTTTGCGAACTACTACCGCCGCTTCATCTGGCACTACTCTCGCATCACCCGACCGCTCACAGATCTGGTCAAGCCGGTGCAGCGTTTCCGCAAGTTCGAGCTGCCGGAGGCGGCCAAGACGGCGTTTGCCAACCTCAAGAAGGTGTTTTCCTCGGCGCCCATCCTCTGGCATTTCGACTACGACTTGCCGACGAGGGTGGAGACCGATGCCAGCGACAACGCCATCGCTGGGATCCTGAAGCAGGAGCACGACGGCCTCTGGCACCCCGTTGCCTTCTACTCCAGGAAGATGACAAGCGCCGAGGCCAACTACAAGATCCACGACAAGGAGCTCCTCGCGGTCGTCGCCTCGCTCTGCCACTGGTACCAGTTCCTAGCCGGACTGCCCAGCCGCTTCGGCGTGCTCACCAACCACGATGCGCTCAAGTATTTCGCCACGCAGCGGTGGATCTCGCGCCGCCAAGCTCGATGGGCGCTGCATCTGGCCAACTTTGACTTCGAGATCGTCTACCGGCCTGGCAAGCTCGGCGGCAAGCCAGACGCCCTGACACGCAGGTTGGATATGACTCCTAAGGAGGGGGACGATGCCGACGCCAACTACAGGACGGTCCTGAGCCCCTCGCTCTTTGTGGGAGCCGTTAGTACAAGACGCGCCAAGGCGCGCGCCAGCCTCGACGATGTCCTTCAACTGGCAAGCCGTTCCACGCTCGTTGACCTGTGCAAGGCCTACCAGCCGCTGGACCCGTGGCTCAAGACGCAACTAGCCTCGGTCAAGCGCAGGGAAGGCCTAGCCCAGAAGGCAGATGGCCTCTGGTACGTGCACGATCGGCTAGTGGTGCCGGAAATCCCAAGTCGCGGGAGAGGAGTGTCCGCTGCCCAGGACCCCTCTCCGCGCAATGTGGAGGTGGAGGCCACCACGCGCAGAGGAGACATCTCGCCCCCTGAATCCTCTGCGCAGCCCGCCAGCCCGGGCCACGACCCCCGGTCCACCACAGGCCTAAGCCGAGAGCACCTGCGGTACATGGTGATGACCCAGGTGCACGACAGCCAGCCAGCCGGCCACCCTGGGCGCGACGCCACGATGGAGCATGCCCAACGGCTGTACTACTGGCCCAACATGAAGTCGTTGGTCGCGGACTACGTCGCGTCCTGCGATGCCTGCGCCCGTACCAAGAGGCCTCGTCACCGGCCGTACGGCTACCTACAGCCGCTGAAGACGCCTGACCGCCCATGGGGCTCGATTTCGGCCGACTTCATCGAGGGGCTGCCGCTCTCCGACAGGTACGACTCGATCCTGGTCGTGGTTGACCGGCTCACCAAGACCGCGGTAATGGTGCCCACAACGAAGGACGTCACTTCGGCGCAGACCGCTGCTCTGTTCGAGAAGCACGTCTTCTCTCGTTTTGGCCTTTTTAGGGTTACAAGGGTATCCCCAAAACAAACAGGGTAGGGGTGCTTATTGAAAGTTGTTCATATGCCATTTGTGAGTACTTTTGGG
>NW_006920884.1:0-30856 GCF_000417875.1 Pseudozyma flocculosa PF-1
ATCTACCCAGAGGGTGCCAGGGGACCACACCTGGGTCTGATCCACCTGCGCAGGAACCACTATGAGTGCCTTGGCAAGTAGAGTAACCCTTCCACTGTAGATAGCCTTTCCTTCCTCTGTCCATAGCCTTTGCCATCCTCTGTACATACCATCCCCTTCACTCCAATGTAAATATCCACCCAACCAGTGTGACCAGCCTGTGCACCACCATGGCAGAGGGCAGCAGGGCCGTGCCCAACACTGTAGTGGCCTTGGGCTTGCCATTGCATGCAGACTGGGGCCTTTGTGGGCCCTTGTGAGGGAGTTGGGGTTGGTCGGGGTTGGTCGGGGTTGGCTCAACCCCGATCGGGGTTGGCTCTAACCCCGATGGGGTTGGCTCAACCCCGACTCCAACTTCCAACCCCAACTGCTCCACAACCAACCGGGCAAAAGCGCTCCCATTCCACAGGCAGGCTCAGTATGGGCCTCTGCACATCTTTCATTAAGGGCCCAGGCCAATCTGAGCAACTTTTTTTGTCGGCCCGGTCCTAAGGGGGGACCCTTAGGACAATCGTCAGAAATGCAAATTCCTGTTTTGCCGTCCACTGAGCGTTCCGATTGCCCCCATCTTTTGCATGCAGCCTTGCATTGGTATTATGCACAACTTTCAATAAGGGCCCAGAGCGATCCGAGCAACTTTTCAGGTCGCTTACATAAGCCAACCCCAACTTTGACGGGCCATAGCTCCGTCAGTTTTCATTTTTAGGTCCGGGGTCGGGGGTCTATCCTGCTATTCCAATCCTTCTCCTTCTATCTAGCCAATAAAAAAAGGTCAACCCCGAATTTTTTTGGAGGGATACCCCTTGTAACCCTAACCCTGGGTGTCGGGCCGGAAACGCAACTTGCGACCCTGAAATAGAGTCGTAACCCTGTTTCAGGGTTGACGTTTTTGGACATTCCTCCCCAACCCCAAGTCTGATCCAGCCAGGAATTGGGGTGCCCATTGGCTGTGCCCCTCTCCCTCTACCACAAAAGTTTCAGACAGATCGGTGGAGATTTTGCCGTCAGCCAGGGGGTCCCAAGGGTCCCCCCTTAGGATTTGGCCCAAAAACCACTTTTTCCACCTGCACTCCCTGACCTTCCAGGGAAAGCCCTGCCTCTTTGTATGCCTCATTTCTACCCTCCATTACGCCCCTTTTGGTGCAACAACGTTTGGGTTTTGACAACTTTTTGACAAAAACGCTCCAACTTTGAAGGCTCCGATCTCCATGACCGCTCATCTGCTGACCCCCCTACTTTGCATGGTAGGATACAAGTGGCCTATCTATCATATAAAATTAGTTTGTCAAGAATCGGTCCGCCCCTAACCCTGCCCAGATCACCTTGTAACCCTAGGGGTCGCCAAAAATTCTAAAATTTATGTAGCACGCGGGCCATAAACTTCAAAAACATGGTCAGTTTGGCAGGTAGAAGGGTAGAAGCAGCCAGGATCTTGGTTTTTCTGCCATTTTTCAGTCAATTCTTGTCCAAACACCTTTAAACTTTGGTGTTCCACTGTCAGCATCACTGTCAACTTGCTGCCAAAGTTTGGCGCAGCTGGCATTTGTATTTGGCCCAGCAGAGCCTGTCAAAAGTTGCATTTTTGAGATTTCAAGCTGCTCTGTCGGGCCAGGGAGGAGGGCTGCAGCTCTGAGACTTTGCAGCGTTGTAGTTGATGATATGGAGCAGCTCTGGTGAGAATCTGAGCCCTGTAGCGCTGCTGGTTGGAGACTGGCGGTGGTAGAAGCACTTTTTTGCTGTTTCTACCTTGTTTCTGCTGTAGCTCAGCAACCAGGCAAGCAGAATTCTGCACACTGGCACCGTTGTCAAGCTGTTGACTGCAGCTTTCAAATGGTACAGACTGCTGACAGATTGGACCGCTGTGGGCTGAGCAGTTGCTGCTGGGGCGAGGGTAGAAGGCGGGTAGAAGCTGTTCTTCTGCCATTTCTCCCCATCCTTGCGGTGAAATTGTGATCTGATTGCAGCATTGGGTAGCTGTTGGCAGCAGCCTTCTGGCAATATAGGGTGAGCAGGGGTTGCGCTCCTCTTTGGTGCCAATACATCGACATTCCTGCCGATTTCCAAGCAAAAACGCTCTGTCTGACACCCCTTTTCCAGGGTATTTCGAGTTTCTTCCTATCAACTTGCCCTGAGACTTCACTGGTATCCTTTCTGAGGCTGCTGTGACAGATTGAACCGTTCGGATGGGCTGCTGGTACACTCTGGCAGGGTTGACAGCGTTTTTGGTCGTTCTCGACTCGTTTTTGAAAACTTTCCGGCTGTTTTTCTCAGCAACGGCCAAGACACTTGCTGTATGGCTCAGCCAAGCTTTTGTTCTCCTCAACGATATCTACAACTTTCATTAGGCAGCCATACTCACTTTATTTGGGCAGCCCCTTCTAAGATGGCTGATGCGTCCCAATCCACGTTCTGCCTCATAGATGGAACCCTTAGGGTTAGGGCTAGGGTTAGGGTTGGCTCCACGTGGCGAGAATCTGGCCCATTCTCTCGGAATTCGGGTGGCGGAGGCCTCTGGGCTGCCCCCGCATATTCCCCGCCTTTAGCGGGTGGCCGGGCCTCGGACCAACCACCACCACTGCCGCCAGCCTTCCGCCTCGCCTGCATCAGCGCTTCGCAATGACTTCACTCCCTGCGGCGGCTTGCGGCCTCCGCGCTGCGACGAGAACGACGCTCGCAACGCCCGCACGCTCGCCGTCGCTCCTATCGCGGCGATGCAACGCCAGCCAGGCCTCGCGGACGCAGCAGCAGACCGAGACGGTGCGCGAGATGGGCTCGCTCATGGCCGAGGTGCGGGGCACGCTGCCGCAGCGCATCAAGGTCCGCATGCCCAGTGAGTTTGCGATCTTCTCGCCGTGCCATAGAGGCTGGTGCTGCGAGGACGGGCGTCTGGACGGCGGCTGACCTGGCGCATCGTCTGCTGCTTCCTGCCCGCTCCGCAGCTCGACTGGCGCCGAAGCGCAGCTGGGTCAACGAGGTGCACGCCCAGCCGGGCGATACGAGGCCAATCGAGCTGACGCCGGAGCTCGAGGCGGAGCTGCTCAAGCCCAAGCACATGGCCGAGAGCTACGTCGAGCTGTGGCTTCCGTTCCGCGACGACCCGGAGCTCCTGGAAAAGTACATTGCCACGTCGGGCATGGTGCGGCTGGGCAAGATCCTCGAGGACCTCGACACGCTGGCCGGCGCCATCTCGTACCAGCACGCCCTCGGCGCCGCCCCTCGCGCAGGAGACGTGTCGGCGCCCCTGTACATTGTCACCGCCTCGGTCGATCGCCTCGACCTGCTCGAGCCGTTGCGCGCCGACGCAAACTACCGGCTGAGCGGGCACGTCATCTACGTGAGTCTGGCCGAACGCAGGGCTCGCACCACGCTGCCCGTCGGCGGACGAGACCTGACATGGCGGATCGCTCGCTGCTTCTGCTCGCTCCGCACAGGTTGGGTCGTCAAGCATGGAGGTGTTTGTCAGCATCGAGCGCCTCGACAACCTCTCTGGACCGGCCAAGGTCTGCCTGACGGGTCGGTGAGTTGGTTGCAGCAAGCTGGCCGGCAGGGCCCCTGGTGGCCGTTGCGAGCTCGAGCTGTCTGCTGACGCCGCTGCCATTGCGAGTGCCGTCGCCGCCCTCCGCAGCTTCACCATGGCGGCTCGCAACGCCTCGACGCTCAAGAGTCAGAAGATTGCACCGCTGCTCGTCGAGACCGACGCCGAGAAGCGCCTCTACGCCATCGGAGAAGGTGAGGTTGCCGACGCCGACGCCGCCCGAGCCGCCAGCTCTCCCCTGCCTGTGCAAGCTGACTCTCGTCGCTCTTCGAACGGGCCATCGTGCAGGCTTCAAGAAGCGCAAGCGTCAAGAGGCGGCCACGTCGCTGGAGCGGGTGCCGCCGACCAAGGACGAGGCGGTGCTGCTGCACTCGCAGTACCTCGAAGGTCTGCGCGCCGGTCTCTTTTCGGCCAGCGACGAGCGACACGGCGGCGCGGCGACGGCGGCGGGAGCGGACCAGCACCTGGTCCCCGTGAGCAAGACGGCGCTGTCGGCGACCATGCACCTGCACCCGCAGCAGCGCAACGTGCACGGCAAGGTGTTTGGCGGCTTCCTGATGCGCTCGGCCTACGAGCTGGCGTGGATGGTGGCCGCCTCGTTCGTCCACCGCCAGGTCCAGTTCCTCTCCCTCGACGCCCTCAGCTTCCACGCTCCCGTGCCCATCGGCGCCATCCTGCGCCTCTCGTCGCAGGTGACGTACTCTGACGAGTCCGGTGACGCGGCCAACGGCAAGCACGCCGTGGCGGGGGTCAGCGTCCTCGCCGAAGTCGTCAACCTCGAAACGGGCGTCGGCAGCCGCAGCAACACCGTGAGTCGCCCCCGTGGCTGTGGCCGTGGCCGTGCCGGTGCACCCCTCGATCTGGCGCGGCCTCCATTCTTTGCTCGTTCCGCTGGCAGAACGATCTGACTTTCCGTCCCTCCCGGCTTCTGCTTCGACACCGGCGGCCCCGGCAGTTCCACTTCAGCTTCGACGTCGGACCGCCGACGCGCAGAGTCATGCCGCAGACGTACAAGGAAGCGATGGAGTGGATCGAGGGCAAGCGCCGCGTCGAGCTGGGCCACGAGATGCGGGCCCTCTACGGCGATGGGGCGTAGCGGAGCGCGATGTGGCTGCGCGAGGAGAGGGAGGTCGTGCGCCTCGGGCTGGGGGACGAACAGACGATGGAGGACAGGCGAGGCAGGAGCCAGCAAGCAAGACAATGATACCATTCGGCACGCTGCGGGCCGCGCTCTTTTCCACCATGCAGCCTCACCGACGACCACCACCACCGACATCGACGCCACCGCGCTCCTGCAGCTCGAGCATGCTGGCGCTGTGCTGCGAGGTAGGCCAGTCATTGCCGCCTTGGCCGGGCCGCACATCGAGCTGGCGCTGCGGGGCGGGGTCACCGCCGCCGCGCCCGGAAGAGAGGCTGGACGCTGCCGAGCTGGCACGGCTGCTGCCACCGCCGCCGTCGCGCACCTTGTTCGCCAGCCGGTCCGCCTCCTCCTTTGCCGCTCGGCCACCCATGACGCGCTTCGAGAACAGCCCGCCGAACCTGGCGCGCCCACGGCCGTCCGACGTCCCGTTGCCCTGGCCGCGGCCGAAGCTGCTGCCGTCGTCGCCGTCGTCGTCGCCGTCGTCGTCGCCTTGGCCGCTGGCTCTCCACGCCTTCTGCCGCTGCGACCGGGCCACTGCCTCCTGGAGCGGCCGGACGAGGCGGCTGGGCGTCGCATCCTGCCACGCCTCTCTGGTATAGTTGATGGGCGACTCGCCGCCAGTGAAAATGGTGAGGTCGTAGATGAGGCCGCCGAGGATGGCGCCGGCAAAGCAGCCGGCCTGCGGGCCGTACAGCCACCAGGAAGAGTTGTGCGTCCAGATCTCGCGGCCGTAGCCGAGACACGCCAGCAGGATGCGCGGGCCGAGGTCCCTCGACGGCGAGACGGCAAAGCCCGTCGACCAGCCCAAGGCCATGTTGCCCATGATGAGGACGAGGCCGAGGACGACGGCCGTCATGCCGTCTCCGGGCGGCGCGTTGGTCTCGTCGCCGACGGCCAGCACCATGACGGTGAGGATGGTGGTGGCCACCAGCTCCGTCCCGAAGCCCGAGGCGACGGTGGTGACAATCTGAGGCACCGTGACAAAGAGCTCGCCGGAGCCGTGGTCGCCGGTCAAGGTGCGGACGTCGGGTCCGCCCTCGTACTCGTTGAGGGCGGGCAGGTAGAGGCTGTAGGTGATGGCGGCGCCGATAAAGGCGCCCAACAGCTGCGCCGACCAGTAGACCGGCACCTGCTTCCACGGGAAGCCGCGGTAGACGGCGAGCGTCAGCGTGATGGCCGGGTTGACGTGGGCGCCGCTGCGGCCGCCGCTGAGGTAGATGGACGACATGATGGCGAGCCCCCACGCCGTGTTTTGCGACGTGTAGCTGCCGCCCGTCGAGTTCATGGCGGCCGACAGGCGCACCTGGCAGTTGACGCCCGTGCCGATGACGAGCAGCAGCACGCTCGCCACGAGCTCGGCCAGAAACTCGCGCGAGTAGAAGCGCCACTTGCTCCACAGGTTCGGAAAGGCGATCCGCTGCAGGTCGTCGACGGCGTCGTACGTCTCGCTTGCCCTGCGCTGGAACCGCCCGGCACCATCGTCGTCGTCGTCGTCGTCGTCGTCGTGGAGCCGATACTGGCTGTCGCTGTTGGTGGCGGTCACGTCGCTCGACGCCGACTGGCGACCCATGCTGTTCTGCATCCAGGCAGTCCGCGTGTCTTCGCCGCCGCCACCGCCGCCACCGCCGCTGCGACGTCCGCCTTCCTCGTCGCTCTTCCTGGGACCCGCCGCCTGGCGCGCCTCGATGTGGCCGATGCGGCCGTCGTCGGTGGTCGGCTGGGATGACGAGGTCGACTTGCGCAGCTGGTCGTCGCCCTGTGCCGGGTCCGTCGACTGGTCATCGGCTCGGCCACCTAGGTCGCGACCAGCCTGCGACGCCGGAGGATGCCCTCGCCGCCGGAGCGACGTCGGGTGCGACGACCGCCGCGTCCTCGCAGACATGTGGGAGGAGGCACTGCGCTGAAGCTGCGGCGCCTCGTGGTGCTGCGCGCTGGCGCTGACGTTCGAGGCGTGCCGGGTGCCGACCCCGACGGCGGGTCCACCGGCTGTCCTGCCCCGGGGTGGCGGTCGGGCGCCTGAGAGGCCTGGATGCCGGGTCTGGTCCATGCTCGACGAGTTCTCGGGCAGCTTTGAGTCGTTGTCGCCGCCGTTGCCTGCCCCGCCTCCTCCGCCAGCGCCGCGTGTGCCAAGCCCGCTCTGGCCGTGGCTGCCTGAGCGCCTCTGGGCAGAGCCGGGCTGCGACTGCCGGCGCTGGACGTGATCGGCCCTGCTGGTCGAGCCCTCCTTGATCGGGACAGGATCACCCTCCTCGTCCTGATGGACCGCCTCGTCGGTGAGGATGTCTTTGCGAGCATCTCCCGCGCTGCGCGCCTGGATCTCGTCGGCCTCCTGTAGCAGCCTCTGCCGCGCCTCACGAAGTCGACGGCCCGCCTTGTCGTCGCCATGGGGGGGACCGTGCTGTCCTTCGCGGCGGTCATTTTCGTCAAAGGGCACTGACGGACGGCTGTGCCGGGCCAAGGCCATCAGCGAGCGGTCCACGTCGATCTCGGCCAGGTCGGCGGCACCATCGTCGGGTCGCTTGCCAGGCTCGAGGGGGCCATGCGAACCTGCGGCGCGGTCCTCGTCGTGCCAGCCCTTACGGACGTCCTGAGTGAGCCTGGCCGCGCTGCCGAGGGTGGCTAGCGCCTGTCCCCTGGGCAGACGTCCTGAATCGCGCAACTCGTCGTGGCTGCGGTTGTGGCCTTCTTCACTCTCCGAGCAGCCGACTTCGTTTCCCGAGGCGCTGCGCTTGGAGACGGACCGGGCTTCTTCCAGGGTCTTGCCGCGCCCGAGCCAGCTGAACGGCCTTTTCGCGTTCTCGCTCGACTGCGAAGCTCCGACACGTGGCCTTGACTGCCGGTCAATGGTTTTGACCGACTTGGGCGCCCTCCGTACTCGGGGCAGGGTGCTTCCAAGGCTCCAGACTGGCTTCTCGGGAACGGGCTCGTTGGCCGTGACGGGGACGTACTTGCTGCCGTACTTGGCATTAAGCTCCTGAGGCGTGCGGTGGCGATCGGAGGTGCCCGGAGCCGACGAGTGAAACGAGGCCGAGTTCGAAGGGCCGGCGTAGGTCCAGTCCTCGGGCTGGGCGTAGGCGGCGGGCGCCCGTCGTTCAGAGAGCTGCCGACCGACCAGGCCGGGTCCGGCGTAGGGCGCTGGCTCCTGGTACGAGTCGGGAGACCTGCCTGTGCTGAGGTGGCGCGCGCTGGAAGCTGGAGGTGGTGCGGGACCGCCTCCGAAAGGTTCTTCGTCAGGAGACTGGACGGATCGCCGGGGCGATGTCTGGTCGAGAGCAGCAATCGATCGGCTGCGCTGGGCGGTATCGAAGTATGTCGCCCTCTGCGGGTAACGCGGCTGCTCCGGCTGCTCCGGCTGCTCCTGCGGCTGCTGCTGCTGCTGCTGCTGCTGCTTTCGGGGCGCCGAGGTGCTGTCCCCGGCGTCTGGCGGTGCTTCAAAGCCGCTGACCCGTCTTCCCTCGGGCAGGGTCTGGAGGGGGGCGCTGTCCTGCTCGGTGGGGAACTGCTCAGTGTCCAGGCTCGGTGGCGGGGGAGGTTGGTGCTGGGGGGCGCTCTGCTCTGCAAAGTCGAGGGCGATGAGCTGTCCCAGCTGCTCGTCCTCGTCGGTCCGTCGCGAGGCTTGCGGCGACCGCGTTTCCTCGTCATCGCTTTGCTCAGGCTGCGGACCCGGCTGTCGTTGGGTCGGCGGCTCTGGTGGGCTGAAGGCGTAGGCCTCGTGGCCGGGAGCTGCCGCCGAGGACGAGGGAAGCTTGATGCGGGTGTCAAAGTCGGTGGGGTCAAAGGCGAGGACAGGATGGCTGCTCGACGCCGAGAGGGGCCGAGAGCCGCTGGCGTGACCATCGAGGCCATCGTGGTTTTCGTCGTCGTTGTTGCCCGAGGTCGAGTCATCGCGGCGCGGCCGGACGGCGTCGAAAGAGGGTGCTGGATGATGCATGTCGTGCACTCGTCGACTGACCTTGGCCGAGCGGCGCGGCGCTGTACGTTGTGCTGTGCGTCGGGGTGTCGACTTGGGATGGGCAGCAGAGTGGCTACGATGCGGCGGTGACAGCGGTCTGTCCAGGCTGGAAGGGGGTAGAGGTCAGGGCGGGAGCAGTAGGGATGGAGCCAAGTCGCCAAGCTGGAGGAGCGGAAGGGCGTGCGGGGCCATCCGAGACTCGACGACGACCAGAGGGAGCCGTCGGGACGGGACCGAAGGACGGTCGGCATGAGGGCCGTCAAGCGTCATGGTGTGTGTGTGTGGCCCCGGCTTGGCGGCCGGCTGGCGCAGCGTCGAGGCGAAGCGTCGAGGCGGAGGAGCGAAAGGGCCAAGTTGAGTGGATCCGATTGATGCGAAGGGTCGACGAGGGCGCAGAGGGAGACGAGGTGGGAAGCAAGCTAGGAGGAGAGGAGAGGCTGGCCAGAAGGTTTCCAGCTGATTCACGACGGTGCCACCTGCCGCCGCCGCCAAAGAGCGCCGCCCTGGTTGTGGAGGGGGTTCCCCGTCTCAACCGGCGGCGCCCTACCTGGCACTACGACTTGGGCGCTGCTGCTTGCCTCTCGACTCCCTGGCCAGCCATCGGACCCGCCTGACATCAACACATGCCTGGCGGACAGCCAGCTCGACTCGGCTGAGCCGTGGTGGTCGTCGCCCGCCGACCTGCCTCGCAATCCATCTCTGCAGTCCAATCGTGCGCTCCACGCAGCCAAACAAGACATTCGGCCCACTTCTGTTGGCTCTAGACCAACGCCATCTCTATCGCTGAGGTGGCGATGGCAGATTCAGGTGCGCGTGCGTCTATTCTGCATCGAGGGAAACGGACGCGGGTGGCGCTGGCAAGGCGCTGGCAAGCAAGAAACTCTGGCACGGGTCGTTGGCCGGCCCTACATGGTGCGCACCTCGCTGTCGGGCTCGAGGTACTCGCTGCGAGGGCAGAAGGGGTAGCAGACGGGATCACGCAGGCAAGGTGGCGAGGATCAGCGTGCTGTTGCGCCGATCTCGACCGGTGCGGTGGGTCGACGACGTGCTGCCCCGGGCACTCACATGTGCTCGTGGCCGCCTCCGGTGCTCTGCGTCGTCAGCTCGCTGGCAATGGCGTCGGGGATGGTGGCCGAGAAGCCGCGGATGATGGGCGAGTCGAAAGTCTGCTTGATCTTGCCTCCCTGACTCTCGATCCGCTGCTTTTGCTCGTCGATGGCGCTCTGCGGCGCGCCCTCCTTGAAGACGCTAACGGGGGACAGCCGGATCCACCACAGTCAAACGAAGACGGCAAGTTCAGCCAGGGCTCGCTAGATCGAACAGACTGCCACGCCCAACTCACACCATAAAGGGCTTGTGCTCGGACATGTTGACAGACGGCAAAGGGGCAGTCGAGAGGGGTCGAGGGCGGGACGAGGCAAGGGTGCGGACGAGGGAAGGCTGGCGACCGAGGCGGACAAGGAGGAGCGACGAGGCGAGGATGGCGACGGATGGATGAATCTCGTGAGTGGGCGAGGTCGTGGCAGCGAAGGCGGTGAGAGCGTGGCTGGTGATGGAGAGGTGGCAAGAGGCGAGGGGGATGTCGAGGCCGGACTAGACCGACCCGACCCAGCTCCCCGCCCCTGCACCGCTCGGGATCCAACATCTCGCTGCGCTGCAAGCACGCTCCGCTTCCTCCACTTCAAGGCGCCACACAGGCCAGGCCAGGGTCATGCCACGGCCCCCTCGACCCTGAGCCTGCAACCTTGCGCCGCATCCGTCGGATCCGATCCATATCCACCCCTGCGCTTGCTCTTTGTGCGGCGCGACGCGCGAGGCAGACGAAGCGGGCCGGCCTGCCACCTCTGCCAGACTACCTCGCAGGCAGACAGAGACGTGAGCAAGGGGGCGCGCGCCTCGCCTGGCAGGCCTGCAGAGCAGCAGGGCAGCTCAAAAAACACTCGCGAGCAGGGGACAAAGGGGAGCGGCCCATGCGCGCACCCTGGTCTGCCTGCCCCCGCTGCCCACCTGCCATACGGCTGTCCTCGACCTCGTCGTCCCCGGCACTACCAGCACCACCACCACCACCACCATCGTCTCTCGTCCATTTGCAGCCCCGCTTCACCCTCTTTTTGCCATCCGATCCACGCCTCGACGGTCGCCAACTCCTCCTTGCTCGCATCCGCCTCGACCACCCACCATGATCGGATCCACCTCTCTGCGCTCCTCCGTCTTTGGCGGCGTCCGCGCTGCCGTCAACAGCCGCGTGAGTGTCGCAAACCTGCTTTCTTCCACTGTATTTGCGGCTGAACCAGGGTGCTGAACGAGTGTGGCCTCTTTCCCCCTCGCGCTTCTTGACGCGTCACCGCCCCGCAGGCGCTGTCCACCTCGGCCGTCCGAAACGACCTGGCGCGGATGCAGGTCCTCGGCCGCCTCGCCGCCGACCCCGAGGTCCGCAGCACGAAGAACGGAAAGGACTATGTCCGATACACTGTCGCCACCACCGACCCGCCGGCTGGCCCGCCCGCGGAGAACGGCGGTGAGTGGCCGCGCCTCGGCCGCGTCCGTTTGGCGCGTCCAAGAAGATACAAGGGCCAAGGCAGCTGATCTGTTCCTTTGCGCCCGTTCTGCTCTGTTTTCGACTGACAGAGCCGGCTCAGCAGACGACGAGCTACCACCGCTTCTACGTCTTTGGCGACCGCGGCGTCGAGCGCATGAAGTCGATCAAGAAGGGGTAAGTGTCGCGACTGCCACACTGCGTCGAACACTTCCGAGGACTGGGCCAGCTGACGGATATCTCATCGCGCTGCCTTGGACCTCGCCCTCGCCTTTGTCTCCGTGGTTTCGTCTGCAACGCCAGCTACCGCGTTCTGGTCGATGCCGAGTTCCGGATCGAGAGGACCCCGTCGCCGGATGGCCAGAGCCCCGCGCGGGACAACCTCCTCGCCCTGCACCGTGAGTGCTTGACGAAGAATGCTGCAGGTGGACTGCTGAGCGGATGCTGACCCTCGAGCTCCCTGGTCAATTATTGCCTTGATGTCATGGACGCGATCCAGGCGGCATCCAGGTCATCTCGAAGCCGAGGGAGGCCTCCGAGTAAGAAGGGGTCGGGTCGCCGGGCGGATCTTGGGAAGTGACAGGAACAGCAGAATAGCAATGCGATCTCCTTCCAAGGTCAAGGGGCAGGCAGGCCTCTGGACAGCGTGATCCGTCGTGTGTGCCTCCTTCTGTTCCAAGACCGATTTCCTCGCGCGGATGCGGTCCGAGCCGAAGCGTGTCGGTCAGCTAGAACGAGTGTTGGCCCCTGCACCGTCCGGGGTTGGGTTCAGGATCGGGTGTCGAGCAGAGGATCGACGACGAGCCAGTGAGCCCAAGCTTTTCCCCCCTCACCCTTCGTCCAAGGCTTCTCCCGGGCGCGTGTCGCAGACTGAGCCATGCAGGCCTGCCAGGCCAGGCAGCTCATACTGGCGCGTCATGGCGTGAGAAGGCCCTCTTGCCTCTTCAGCCCTCGCGCTCGCCAGGGAACCGAGCTCTGCGATATCGAGTTGATTTGGGACGGGGATCAGCATCGCCGTGCCAACCTGCCTGTAGCGTGCCACGACGAGGGACAAGGCCATCCCATGCCGAGCAACGAAGGTGGGGATAGCTGCTGAGGGGGAGCGCAAGGGCTGTCCCGGAACCGTGAGGCAAGGGAGCGGGCGGAGACAGGCCTGATCGGGGCGGCTCCGAGACGTGGCCGCAGTCGATCGGTAGAGTGGATTTGTCAGCCAGGCGTGCGTGCGCGTGACAGAGCCCGACGGGCATCCATCTGTTCTGCCGAGCCGCCATCCCGTGGAGCCCACCACTCGCCCGAGTCCCGCGCCTCCTGTCGGCCCTCTGCGCCCGGCTGAAAGTTTGAAGCCGGCGACTCGAGTCAGACGCGGGCCTGCTGTGGCAGAGCGAAGAGCGCTCTTTTGGCCTGCCGCTTGGGTTTTCCTTTTTGTTGTTGTTGTATTGCGGCCCATCCCGATTACAAAACCGACGCCCGTCGAGCTGGCGGTTGCTGCTGCTTAGCTTGGTTGGCCGAAGGCGACGCTCCGGTGCGCCGGGCGTCGGCTCCTCGGACCGATGTCGCGATGGTGCGATGGGCAACAGGCGGGGCCTGTCGAGGCGGTGCGGCGAGCAGGGCGTGAATGAGAACGAGGCAGCGACGAGGGGCGGCTCGCCACGCAACCACGGGCTTAAGCCTGCCTGCCTGCCTGTCTGCCCTTCGGCCCTGGAGCGAGAGGCAACAAGAAGGCTAGGCCAGGCCAGGCCAGGTTTGGGGTGCGCTATGCGACACGCGGCCGCCGAAGAGAGAGATCATGGTCGGCTGACGCCGTGGGGCCGAAGCCTGTCTGGGTGCGGACCGGAGGGCCTGGCCTGGTGCCGGGCCTGGCCCCGAGGGGCCGGAGGCTGTTACGGTAGGGTTAGGGTTCGAGGGAGCGGCGAGCGGCCCAATCAGCAGGCCGGCCTTACCCAACCCTCTGGGCAGCGCCTTCGGGCAACCTGAAGACCCGCCGCCGCGGCCGCTGGCTTCGCGCGGCGAAACATCTTCTTGCTCGCTCGCCTTCGCCGCCTCGACCCATCCCCGACGCTTCCCTTCACCATCACCACCACATCTCGACTCATCGCCTCTCCTACCCTCCCATCCTTACCGACCGACTTGCGGACACCCTCCGTCCTATCCTCTACTGAGCCCGCTTCCTGACTGCTGGCTCGCCGACCGATCCAACCTACACCCACCTCGTTCGCCTCCGTGCTGCAGCCAGCTACTATTGCCACCATGGACCGCTCGCTCTCTTCGCTGCGCCAGTTCCGACAGGCCTGCCCCTACCTCGGCCGCATCTCGATGCCTCAGCTGCGTCAGATGTCGACCACCCTGGTCCACCCGGGCGGACCCACCAGCCTCGTCAACCGCGCCCTCGACTGCCCCGTCATGAGCCAGAGCCTCGCCGTCAAGACCGAGCAGCTCGGCGCCGGCACCTCCAACACCTCGATGCCCACCTTTGGCGCTTCCGGCAGCACCTTTGCCCGTCCCTCGGCCGGCGGCGTCGGCGGCGGCTGCCCCTTTAAGCACGACATGCTCGCCCCCGGCTCGGCCGGTCAGAGGCGCGGCTACGTCGCCCGCCCCAACGCGCCCAAGTACGCCTCGTTTGCGCGCCCCGACGAGATCGAGCGCCTGCACGCCAAGGAGGGCGTCCGCATCCAGGGCGAGAGCGACGTCGAAAAGTGCCCGCACGCCCGCAAGCTCGCCGCCGTCGCCGCCTCGGACGCCGCCGCCATACCCAACCACCGCAGGCAGAGCATCAAGAAGCAGGCCCGCACCCCCGGCTCGGGCCTCGGCATGCACCCGGAGCCGCAGCCCAAGCAGACTCCCGGCTTCGACTACGAGGCCTTCTACCACAACGAGCTGACGGCCAAGCACAAGGACAAGTCGTACCGCTACTTTAACAACATCAACCGCCTCGCCGGCAAGGCCTCGCGCGGCCACCTCTCCGACGAGGGCGACGAGATCACCGTCTGGTGCGCCAACGACTACCAGAACATGAGCCGCCACCCGACGGTGCTGAGCGCCATGAAGGAGACGCTGGACAAGTACGGCGCCGGCGCCGGCGGCACGCGCAACATTGCCGGCCACAACCAGCACGTCGAGCGCATCGAGAGCACGCTAGCTCACCTGCACCGCAAGGAGGGCGCGCTCGTGTTTGGCTCGTGCTACGCCGCCAACGACGCCACCCTTACCATCCTCGGCTCCAAGCTGCCCGACTGCGTCATCCTCAGCGACGCCAGCAACCACGCCTCGATGATCCAGGGCATCAAGCACAGCGGCGCCCGCAAGATGATCTACCGCCACAACGACATGGCCGACCTCGAGGCCAAGCTGCAGTCGATCCCCGTCGACACGCCCAAGATCATCGCCTTTGAGAGCGTCTACTCGATGTGCGGCACCGTCGGCCCGATTGAAGAGACCATCGAGCTGGCCGAAAAGTACGGCGCCATCACCTTCCTCGACGAGGTGCACGCCGTCGGCATGTACGGCCCGCGCGGCGCCGGCGTCGCCGAGCACCTCGACTGGGCCGCCCAGTCGGCCAAGGGCATGGCGCCCGGCCTGCTCGAGGGCACCCTCATGGACCGCATCGACATCATCACGGGCACGCTGGGCAAGGCCTACGGCAACGTCGGCGGCTACATTGCCGGCTCCAACCGCTTCGTCGACATGATCCGTTCGTTTGCGCCCCAGTTCATCTTCAGCACCACGCTGCCGCCGGCCGTGCTGACGGGCGCCGACACGGCCATCCGGGTGCTCATGGAGAGCAACGCGTCGCGCCAGCTGCAGCAGATCCGCACGCGCGAGACCAAGCACAAGCTGCTGGCGGCGGGCATCCCGCTGCAGCACAACCCGTCGCACATTGTGCCCGTGCTCGTCGGCGACGCCGAAAAGGCCAAGGCTGCCTCGGACATGCTGCTCGAGGTGCACGGGTGCTACGTGCAGCCCATCAACTTCCCCACGGTGGCGCGCGGCCTCGAGCGGCTGCGCATCACGCCGACGCCCGGCCACTCGTCGGCCGACGTCGACCACCTCGTCGCGGCGCTCCAGGACGTGTGGAAGACGCTGGGCCTGCGCACCGTCGACGACCTGCGCGCCGCCCAGCCGGGCACCGACGCCCTTGCCGACCTGTTTGTCAAGAGCGAGGTCGAAGAGGCCAGCGCGCCCCTCTGGACCGACTCGCTGCTCGGCATCAAGGAAAAGGTTGGCGCCATCGGCTTTGAGGGAATCAAGGCCGAAAAGGTGCTCGAGGACGCCGCGGCTTCCGCCGCCGCCGCCGCGTCGGCTGCCGCGGCTGCCCCGGTCGCCTAGACCCTGGCCCGACGTCGTGACCTAGTCAGCGAGCGGTTCGATTGGCCCGAGCGATGCGTCGACGCCGGAGGCAGGCGCGGGGTCACATGTCGGCCCGTCTCCCTGCCGCCGCCGCCGCCGTCGTCGTCGTCGATGGTGCCTCATCCTTCCGCCTTTCGGTCAGGCCAGACCAGACTGGACTAGGCCAGCAAGCCCCGCCAGGCAGACCTGTTCGGCACCGTCCATGCGCGCCAGGCAGGCCTGTTCGGCACCGTCGATCAGCACCGTTCGAGTCCCGACGCAGCGCGCGTCAGTGTGCCGTATGCCCATCCTGCTTTCCAGATCCTGCGCTTCCCAAATTCGCTCGCTCCCCCCTCGTTTCGACGCGTCCGACCGCCTCCCCCCTCCTACCCCACGCTCCGTCTACTTTGTCCCTGCCAACCCCACCCCCCCTCCCCTCTTTCCACCCTCGCTCGAAGAAATCTCCAAAGGGCCGCCAGAAAGTAGCCGCGTGGCTCTGGCCCCTTCCCCCCTCCATTCTCACGAACCCGAGACTGTGTGGCTGGTGGAGAGTTGCCCGAGGGCGGGCGGGCGAGCGATGGTGCTGGAAAGAGGGTCTGTGCGCTTCCTGATGGGCGGAGGAGGGTCTGGAATGGAAACGAAAGTCGTAGGTAGATGTGTGCACGAGCGCGGTGAGGGGTGGGTATAGAGAACATGGAATGGGATGGGATGGGATGGGATGGAGGGGATGGAGGGGAAGGGGTGAGGGAGGAGTGAGGAAGGGAGACCACGTTGACGCACGCACGCACGCACGGACGGACGGTGGTGGCGTGACTGGACTGGGCCGTTTACCACCATACATCCTCCTTGCTCTTCTGGCTGCTAAACGAGCTGATGCTGGGCGTAGGCGATTTCCTTCCCGCGCCGACGCCGAGCGCGTAGAGGTAGGCGGCGGAAGACGTCGAGGTCGAGGCCGGTGCAGTGGCGGCAGCGGCGGCAGCCGAGGGGGAGCGGGTGCCGACGTCGTCTTGGCCCTTTGATGCCGCTGGCTGCCGAGGTCGTGCCGGATCGCGGGGCGAAAAGTCGTCGCTGTCCTCCTGGTAGCCGCCCACGTCCGAGTCGTCGTCGTCGTCGTGCTCGTCGTCGTCGTCGTCGTGCTCGTCGTCGTCGTCGTCGTGCTCGTCGTCGTCGTCGTCGTGCTCGTCGTCGTCGTCGTCGTGCTCGTCGTTTGATTCTGCATCGACTGCGTCGACAGCCACCGGGCCGCGCGGGTTCAACCTCGTCCTCTTCGTCGCTCTCGGCGCGACGACGGCGCCACAGCCTCTCGCGCTCATCGAGCGCCTCTCGCAGCCGCTCCGCCTCGCGCCCGCTAGGGGTAAACGCAAAGCCCCGCTCGTCCCACCTCGGCGCCGACTCGTCCTCGCTCTCGCTCTCGCCGCCGCCGCCGCCGCCACTCGGGCTGCGCACGCCAAACTCGGACGACGCGTCAAACTGCGAGTCCTCCTCGGCGATGTCGCTCAGCCCCTCGGGCCGCGACGTCGAGTACGACGAGAGGCCGTAGAACGACGGGTCCATCGACAGCGGGTGCTGCGCCGACGACGAGAGCGTACCGTCGTCGACGTAGCGCGGCGATGCCACCGCGCCGATGCGCGGCGACGCAAAGTCAGACTCCGAGTCCGAGTCCGAGTCGTGGGCGCCACCGGCGTCGTTGAGCGGCAGGTCCGGGTCCGACTCGTAGGCGCTGCCGAGGATGCGCGAGAGGCGATCCCGGCTGCTGCTCCTGCCGGCCGGGCGGCCTCTGTTGGACGGGTCGCTTGCTAGCGGCGATGGACCAGCCCCTGCAGCTCCGCCGGCATTCGCCGATGCCGCGGCTTCTTCGGCCTCTTCCAGCGCCTCGATCTCGGCCAGCGTCATGCCGCTGCGCCGCGGCTCGCCAATCTGGGGCATGACGGAGCGGCCAGAGATCTGCGTCGACTGCAGCACGTCTCGTCGAGCCTGGACGTTTCGAACTTCGATCCCGCCCCACATTTTGGACATATCAGGTCGAGAAGGTGGCGACGAGATAAAGGCCGAGCTCGACGCAACGCTCGGCGGAGCAGCGTAGGATGCGGCGGGGAAGGTGGGAGCCGAGAGGTGGACCGGGTCGAGCTTGAGGCTAGCAGGCGCCTCGGGCGCCTTGCTTGCGAACGAGGCGGTCGAGGTCGCCTTGGGCGTGCTCATGACGGAGGACGACGCCGACGACGTCGCCGTCTTGGTGCGCTTGCCCAGGCTGTTGCTGCGCTTTCGCGAGAGCGTCTTGCCAGCGGCCCGTTTCGCCGGCGCCGAGACGTTGGTGACTGAGGCCTTGGTGCCGGCAGCAAATGCAGGACCATCGCTCTCCCATCCCTCTTCATCGGAGGCTTCCGCTGTGTGGGGCCCGGAGGAAGCAGGCTGCGCTGCTTGGCCGCTGAGAATATCGGCCGCCGCTTGCGAGTCTGCCAGCCTGGATGCAGCAAGGCCAAGCCCCACACGAGGCGATTCAGCTCCGCCTGCAGAGCCTCGGTCTCGATCGACGACCGGGGAGCTGCCGCCGGTAGTCGTCGGGGTAGGCTCGTTCCACATCGGCTCGGGCGGGAAGCGTCCCTCGGGCGAAGAAGACGAGGACGACACTGCTACCCCGCGCAGGCCCAGCTCGTTCCGGAGCTCGACGCTATCCCAGTCGAGCGACTCCTCCCGCGAGCGCGAGTTGAACATGTAGTGCCTCTCGTCGTCATCGTAGACGTCCGAGGGCAGCGAGCCCACCGGCGACAGGCCATCGTGATGCGGCGGCGACTGCGGGATAAGGAACTCGGACGACGTCTTCCTGGCCGGCAGGCTCATGGTCAGCGGGGCCTGCTTGATGGCAGCATCGTCGATCATGGCGTCGGGCCGCGGCTTGTCCGGCTGCGAGGTCTGCCAAGGCGGCCTGGCGATGAAGCTGGCCAGTAGATCCAACCCCTTCTCCCGCTCCGCCTCGGTGCCGGCGAGGTACATCGAGACGAACGGCCAGGCGTGAACGCCAGAGGGACCGTGTTCGACTGCCGTGCACAGGTACGACGCCTCGGTCGGTGCCGGGCCATCTTGCCGCGGCATCGTTGTCCTGTCCTTGGACGATGACACGGCCCTCCTGTGCTGCAAGGAACCGACGTGCTCCGCGTGATCGCCGCCCTGCGTTGGCGAGCCATGCTGGGCGGTGCCTGCCGTTCTGCTGGTCGACAAAGAGGGAGAACGAGAATCCTCACTTGTAGGCTCGCCGAACGCCGGACTCGCCCGGCCCTGTTGTTGACGGACCTTGCTTGCCCAGGCCTCGATGTCATCGGCGAGCCTCTCGCGCTCTCCCCAGGTCACCAGCATGCCCCTCTCGAGGCGGATGCGGCTCCAGTCGCCGAGGGCCGGGCTGATCAAGATGTGGTTCTCGAGTCGGTCGACGGCCTCTGCAAACGTCGGACTGCTTCGACGCGGATCGCGTTCCGCCTCATTGTCCTCGTTGTCGCTGTCGGAGAAGCCCCAAGTAGGCACGAAAAGGTCGGCCGTCGAGGCCACTGCGTCGGTCTCGCGCTCGCGGGACGGAAAGAGCGGTTCAAGGCCGCTACGCTGAGACTGCCTGTCGTTCTGGAAGGGATCGGCACGGGGCCTGCCGGGCGCCCTGAATCGCTGCGTTCCGAGGTCGAGCAGTGGCTCGGTCAGCGCCGTATGCGCAGCTTTGGCCAGCCGCGTCGTCGGCGGCGTGACAAGGCGCGACAGCACGGAGAGCGGGTTGTAGGCGTACGGTCGTGCTCCCGGCTTGTCCGCCTCGACCCCCTGCGGTGGCTCCGGATCGCCGGCGAGGATGGCACAGAAGTTGGCCACCCAGCCCGTTGGGCCGCGCACTCGGCGTGGCTTGTCCAAGACGCCCGCGTAGACCTGGGCAAAGTGGAGGAGGGCCTCGGCGGCAACGTAGTCCCACTCGTACTCGGCCATTGCCTCGGTCCACACCGATGGCTTCGGAGCTGCCTTCGCCGTCGCAGACGCGCTTTCCTTTGTGGAGCTGCCCTTGTTGCTGCTGCTGGCGGCCGTTCGCGGTCTTGATCGGAGATGCTGTTCGCGGAGGTGGGCGAACGCATGCGATCCAGAGGGCCGAAGGTCGGCCCAGGGAGAGATGAAGACGGCCTTTCCGGGCATCGGCAGCTTGGACCAGTCGCGCTCCGACATAAGCGGCTCGTCGCGCGCCTGGCCGTCGAGGCAGAGCAGCATGCTCATCGCCAGGTTGGCGCCGGCACTGTCTCCAGCGACGGTGATGCTCGCCGGGTCGATCCCTTCGACCTCGACGAGGTGTGCATAGCAACGCAGGCACTGCAGCAGAGGCGCAGGGAAGCGGACAGAGGGGCTGAGGTCGTACTCGACGGCGACGCACCTCGAGCCCCCTTCACCAGCGTCTCGCTCGTAGAGGGCCACCTTGGCCATGATGCGGATCAGAGCCTCTGCGTAAAAGGCCACCGAGCCCAGCGAGAAGCCGCCGCCGTGCAGATACAGGACCGTGGTGGCATGGCGGGATTCTGGGTCGCGCCGCCTCACGTCGACGGGGATGTGGGCATCGGGCCCGATCCAGAAGGCCCGGAAGCCCGGTGCGGGTGACGGAGGGGGTGCTGCCTTGCCACACTCGCGATCACCGCCGTAGGCTTGTTGCCCGTCGGTGAGAGCCGCAGAGTCGGAAGTCGGGGCGAGGCGGTCGGCGGGCTCGTTTGTGAACTCGCGCACGATGCCGGCAGCCCCACCTCCGGTCCTCCAGCGTACGAGCGGCCCGATGGTCTCCTCGGCAAAGAGGACGCGGGGCAGCAGGTGCGGGAAGCTGATGCAGGCGAAGCGGACGAGGAGGATGACGAGGTGGTGGAAGGGCGAGAGCTGATGCGCGTCGTCGGCCTCGTCCTCGTCCGAGGTGGTAGCGGCAGAGGTCGAGGACTGCGTGAGCTCGTGGCCGGACCCATCGCTGTGGCGCCGCGCCTGCCTCTGCGACTGTCGACGCGAGCTGTGGCGGATGGCCTGCAGGTAGCGCGATCCGTCCGGCCCGTGGGACGATGGACGCTGGGCGTGCGCGGTCGAGGCGGGTGGATAGCGGCTGAGGGACCACCTCTGCCAAAACTCAAAAGGCAAGCGCGTCACTGCCGGATGCGAAGCGACGGTGGAAGGCAGAGCATGAGCGCGATCTTGTCAGCGCCGAGCGTCGGCCACGCGAACTGTGCGCTCGCAGGAGAGAGGCGACGCGGCGCTAAACTCACCAGCATAGGCGGTGCCCTTGAAGGCGACATCCATGAGCTCTGCGAGCCCACAGGTGCGCAGGAGGTTGAGGGCATAGAAGAAGGCAACAACGATGAGGTCGGAAAAGTAGAGGCCTCCAAGGAGGGGTGGCTGCGGAGCGTGGGCCTTGCGCTTGCGTTTCCGGCGGACGTCCCTGCTGCCCTTGCTGTTGGCGCCGCCGCGGGGCGTGACGAGGTCTGCGTGCTCTTCGGATGCAGCCCCGCTAGCTGGGCGAGATCGAGACACTGATGGCCGCTGGCGCAGGTGGGAAGACTGGCGCAGATCCGCGGCGGTCTGATAGGGGTGCGGGTGGTAGGCTGGTGGTGGCGAAGAGGGCGGAAAGTTGGCCGAGCGAAGGCCCGATCCGAGCGCGATGCCGTCGGCGAGGCTCTGCTTGCGTGCCATCTGGCCGCGGGACCTCTGCCTGGCCTGTTCGCTGCCTGTCGTGGGAGCGGCTCGCAAAGTCGAGGTAGAAGAAGCAGGCGAGAGGGCGTCGGCCGAGGAGCCGGCCTGTTTTGAGGAGCTGGCATGCCTCTCGCTCATGGCTGGGTTGAAGGCGGGGGGTTGGGCTTGCCCACTTTACGTGGGGGTGTAAGCGGCAGCCAACAGCCGGCGATGGCGATGGCGAGACCGAGAATGATCACCCGGACCAGAGGGATCGTCGCAGCAGCCGAAGAAGCGAGAGGTATGGAGTTTTGTACGATCGGTGGCCTCTTTGTTGGAGCAGCCTGAGTCTAGCGGCCGTTCATTTCCGCGGTACGGAGGAGAGACCAGAGTAGTCGAGACGAGGGTCGCACCAAGAGCCGACGATACGGCAGGACGGCTGGGTCCGACGACAGGCTGTTGCGGTCTGCGGCCCGATGGGGATCAAGCCGGTGGGCGGCACACGCCGTCGGGCGTAAGTGCGCCGTCGTCTTGAGGCAGCCGTTGGCGGCGTCGGCGGGCAGTGGTAGGAGAAGGAGCACCGGGTCGACGTCTAGCGCAGAGGAGGGGGGAAATGATGGTGAGGCGGAAAGCGTCGGGCGACGGGTGGTGGTGTTGGTAGAAGGGAGAAGGAGGAAGGCAGAGGTAGACCCGGACGGCAGGGGCAGGTGGTGAGGTCTCAAGTCAGCAGCAGCAGCGGCGGGACTGGCGGCAGAGACAGACGCAGGGGCAGCCAAGCCAGGCAGGGCCGTGGGTCGGCGTCGGCCTTTGTGCCTGCAGCCAAAAAGGCGGGATGGACCCTGGCTGCCTTTCACGTTCAGCCCACGGCTCAGCCGCACCCGATCGGCCAGGCCGAGTTGCGGACGATCCGCAGTCCCGATTCGCTTCCTCTCCTTCCACCTCGTCCAGAGCCTCGCTTGCCCTTGCCCTCGCCCTCGCCCTCGCCCTTGCCCTCGCCATCAGACGACGAGCAGAACCGGTTCAGTGCCACACGGAGGCCGACATCAGTGTGGCTAGCAACGTGCCAGAGCAGGCCCAGAACCAGGACGGATGGGTACGACACCGTCCCCGTTGTTGTCGGCGCAGATGGCGGGCTCTGGGAGGACAGCCGGCGCCAGGGATCCCTCACACGCTCCATCATCTCGTCCATATCGGTCGGATCTCGACAGGTCATCAGGGCGTGTCATTCCATTAGATAAGAGGCTGAAAAGATACATTAAGGCGAAGGTATCGCGGGGAATAGCAGAGAGAGGCGGTCTGGTTGCCGCGCAGGGCATGGTGCAGCAGCGCACCGGGCTTCGCTGGCCGTGAGCTGATCCCAGTCGGATCAAGCAGAGGCCAAGCGCGGTGCAGCACGAACAACGCGGGTATCGAAGTGAGAAAGAGGAAAGGGACAGAAGGGATCCGGATGCGAGTCCATGCCGCGTCCGTCGTGCCGCCGTCGTCGTGCGCCGCTGCCTCAGCGGGCGGTGCGGGCAGCCTCGCCCAGCCTTCGGTGGCGGTCGTCGCCCTCGCCGCCGTCGTCATCGTCGTCGTCGTCGTCGTCGAGCACAAAGACGGTCTCGGTCGTTCCGTCGGCCGTCACGCCAGCTTCGACGGCGGCGGCGGAGGCCATCGGAGAAGCCGGGACCGTCGCACGGTACCTCTTGGGTGTCGAACGCGGCCCAGCAGCGGCGGCGACATGCGTGTCGAGCCTGAGGCCCACCCCTCCAGCCTCTGCATCGTCGCCGCGCATGTCGCCGTGCATTCGCTGTCCTTCACCAAGGCCGCGGCGCACCTCGCGCCGCACCGCCCAGCCCTTGATCATCATCAGCGCCGTCGTCCAGCAAAAGAGGAGCGAGACGACGGCGACGACGACGTTGAGGATGGCCATGAAATCGCCGTAGCCGCTGCGCATCGCCGCAAACGACACCTCCTCGCTGCTCAGCATAAAGACGAGGCCGCCGCAGCAGAGGGAAAACGCGCCCAGCGCCTCGGTGGGCGGGCGCGACGGCAGGATCGACGCCGTCGGCGGGCGGAGCCAGAGCAAAAAGTAGGTCAGGCACCGCAGCACCGAAAACAGCGCCAGCAGGTTGCCCCAGAGCTGGTGGATCTCGACCTCGTAGACGTAGTCCTGGTGGTGCGCCGACATGGCCAGGCCCGTCACGCCAATGACGAGCGCAGGGAACGGGTTAAACGAGAAGCTGTACGACGCCGGCTGCCTCTGCGCGTCGACGAGCGAGTCGAGGTCGTCGCCGGCCCCTTCGCCGCGTGCCCGGACGCCGCCCTTGCCACGTCGCCGCACCTCCGACAGCGGGATCGCGGCCGTGTGGCTGTAGGCGATCGGTAGCGAGAGGAGCCTTCGGACCCAGCCGGTCTCGAGCAGCAGGCCGAGCAGACCGACGAACCAGAACATGCCGGCAATCGACGTGTGCTGGATCTGCTTGATCGTCCAGGGGTCGCCCGGCTTGGCGCCCTGCCGCTCGTTCCAGATCTGGGTGCAGCCGTAGATGGTGATGACCAGGCACTCGACAAACTCGGCGCTTGGCATGCCGCGTCCGACCCGACGACCCGTGCTGCTGCCCTGGGGAGACGACGGCCTCGACGAGGTCGGCGCCTTGTTCCACGCCCAGCCGCAGTCGGCGTAGGCGCCGAGGTAGCGCGCAAACGTGAAGAGGCCGTACCAGAAAAAGATGCCGCCCTTGATGCCGTGCGCCAGGCAGACGTTCTGGTAGCCGCTGCGGCAGGAGCCGGTGTAGACGGCGATGCCCGTGTAGGTCTCGGCGAAGGCGAGCACGGGCAGGGATCGGGTCACCGTCACGCGAGCGTAGCGGAGCACGTTCCGCAGCAGCTGCAGGCGGCTCCGTCGCGGCTTGGCGATGCCGAGCTTGTCGGACCCGGGCAGGCGTGCAGCCGACGCGGACAGGGGTGAGGCACCCTCGGCTTTTGCCATCCAGCTCGAGACGGCCTTGAGGCCGAGTCCGGGCAGATGGCTGTCGCCAAAGACCGAGTTCCTCGGCGTGTTGCAGACAGTCGTGGTCGGCGAGGCCGTCATGGGCTCGTCGAACAGGGCAGCGTTGGCGCCGTTGGAAGGGCTGCTGGGCCTTGAGCCAGAAGGGCGCGCGCTGGTGCCGCCAACGGCCGTGCTGCCGCTGCCCACCCAGTCGGCCTCCTCGTAGTCGCCGTCGTCAAAGTGAACGCGGTGTGGCGATCCGCTGCCGCTGCTACCATGGCCGCGACTGTGTCCGCGCAGTCGGGCGGCAAGGTCGGCTTCAATGTCGACCTCCCTCGCGTCGTCGCTGCGAGCAGCCTCGGCCAGCATCGACTCCTCTTCGAGGGCGTCGTACTTTTCGCTCGAGTGCGGCAAAACTCTGCCAAGCGCGGTGTTGACCACGTCGTTCCAGGAGCGACCGCCCGCTGCCCGGAAGTTACCGCCAGGCCCACCGTCTCTGCTGCTGCGGCTGCTGGCGCTGCCAGATCCTCCTCCAAGGGAGCGCATCTTCGACCAGATCTGGGTCACCAGCCTGAAGACGTCGGATCCGAGGCAGGCGAGCGAGATCCAGAAGATGGCCCAGCCCAGGCCGCCGTGCGAGTTGTGCGGGTACAGGCGCGGCGTGAGGGCCTTGTAGAGCATCGATACGAGGAGCGAGGATCCGAGCGTGACCAGATAGACGAGCGATGCCAGAGGAGCGAGGCCGGAGTGGGCGGCCCGGAGCGCCAGCGCCGTCGGCAGCATAAAAAAGCAGCCCAGGACAGCCAGGACGACGTGGAGAGCGAGGATGCCGCCGTGCCGCGCCGGTGGCTGCCCTCCCTCGATGCGGGAAGCGATGTCCGCAGCGATCTCCCTGCGCTGCTCCTGGTCACGCTCGTCAAAGAGCTTGCGCCACCGGCCGTCGATGGGCTTCATCATGGGCGTGCCAGCAAGGACATCCTGGCTCGCCATGAAGCGCTGCAGCTCGCCAAACGAGCCGGCGCCGTAGCCAAAGTCCCACTCGATGTAGCTGAGGGGGTCGGGCCCCTTTGCGAGAAAGAGGCTCGTCTCGTTGAGGTGCTCCTTGGGCGCGCCGGAGCCGCCGTGGCTGTGTCCGCCGTGAATGTGCAGGCTCGGCACGGGGACGAGAACATCGCCCGAACTATCCGCGTCGGCCACAAAGCCTACTGGCAGTGATGCGGAGGCGTGATCGTGGCTATGGCCATGGCCGTGCTCGTGTGAGTCGGAGGCCTTGGCGTTAGTGGATTCCTCGGTGCTGGGCCGGTCGCCATGCCCGCTGGACGGCTGCTCGTTTTCCATGGACTCGGCCGCCGCGCTGTGTTGATCTGCGTGAAGGCCATCGTGATCATGCCCGTGCTGCTGCTGCTGCGGCTCGGCGCCGTGGACTTGCTGCTCCTCATCATCCTCGTGGTCGCCGTGCCGCTTGGCCAGCGGAACGCCAAGAGAGTTTGCCGATGCGGTCCTCGGCAGGAGCAGCTGCAAGGGCCGTCGGTCCGGTCCGGTTGCGACGCCTCGCTGCCGCAGACCCTGCTCGGGCTGTATCGGAGCGGGAGAGAGCACCGCTGCATCGGTAATCGCGACCACCGTGAGCGCAAAGAGCGCGGTGAGCGCGGCGCGTGCGACTCTGCGCGAGGATGCTGAGGGCGAAGTGCGGGTCATTGCGCTGATGCTGAACTGGGCTGAGCTGGAACGGGATGCAGTCAAGACGGCTTGTTTGGATGCAGGACGCTATCGTGGTGATCCCCGGATATTGTCGCTGGCCTGGGAATAAATCGTGCCGATGGAGAAAGAGGCGCGGGAGGCCGGGGCTGCCTGGGCGTCGTCGCCGTCGTCTCGCTCGAGATGGATGCCCAGGCAGGCAAAGCGAGCTCAGCCGGGAGACGCCGATGCGGAAGACAGGCGTCGGAGGCGTTCCGGGGTCGACGGGGCGCCGGTGCAGGACGAGTCCGGGTGGAAGCCGAAGGGGATCGACCCGTGAGAAGAGAGCCGGTGCTGGCGGGTGCTGGGGGCGCCGTCGTGATCGTGGTCGTCAGAGAGGAGCGGCGACGGGAGTGAGCTGGAGCGGGATCCGCACGAGGCAGGGAGTGGGGCAGACGGGCAGGCGGAAGTGGGCAGAGTTGGGGAGCGGGGGTGGGAAAGAGGGACGCCACTTCGCGAACCAACCTCGGGCCTGGCCCTTTGTACCTCTCTAGCTCTTGCCGCCGGCGAGGGAGTCGATGGAGGGAAGCCGAGTTGGCCCACCTCGGAGCGGAGGCATCGAAGCGCTTCCGTGGGCATCCATGACCGTCGATCCACATGCATGCTGGCGGTCCACCAGCTCGATCTGGCCTGGCCTAGTCCCAGCTGGGCCGGGCTGAGCTGGGCAGGGCAGGGCAGGATGACGAAGGATCGAGCGTGAGATCCGCACGTCGCGGCTCGCCCGCCTCTGCCTCCGGCGCGTTAGCAGTCACTGCTCAGGCAGGCGGCTGAGTCCGGGAAGGGGTCCCGCCGCCGCTGCCGATCCTCGCCATACGTACATGCATGTCTTCGAGTCAGCGACCGCGGAACGAGGGAGGCTAGGGGGAGAGGGGCGACGAGGAGCGAGGTCTGCCAGCCTGCCAGCCAGCCAGGGCGTGTTCCGGAGCAAAGGGCCGAGGCAACGTCGAGCCTGCCAGCCTGCCTGCTTGGCTGCTCGTGGTTGGGCGTGCCTGCGTGACCTCCACCTGGCAGGCGGCTTCTTTTCCGTTTGCTCGGCGCTGCCTGATGCCTTCGTTCCGACGGCCTGCATGAAAAATGAAGTCACCTCTGGACCCAGCTGGCCGGTTTTCGACTGCCCAGCCTGCCTGCCTGCCTGCCTGCCTGCCTGTCCAAGACGCCGCCGCATCGGAAGCTTGATCCGAAAGGCGGTTGGCCTACCTGCCCGCCTGCCTCGCCTCGCAGTTGGCCCGTCGCTGAGCTGACCGTACCTAGCGCGCTCTTCGGCCCAGGCCGAGCAGACAGGGGAGATCCACGTTGGCCGATCCGCCCGATATCCACCGACGACGACGAGGGCAATGCTCTGCATCGACGGTGACCTCTGCTCGATGGAACCGGAGCTCTCGGAGAAGAGGTGACGAGGATCGGACGAGGCAAGGCAAGGCAAGGCAAGGCAAGGGATCGAGCGAGCCAGCAGCCCGCTCGGATTTTAGACGGGCGGGCCTTTGCCTGGTTCCTGCCCTGCCCTGCCCTACCCCTGCTCCTAGTGCGTGTATACCCTGCCCTGCCCTGCCCTGCGTGCTTGCTGAGTCGCCGCAGCCAGAGAAAAGGCCGGTGAGGCAGCAGCGACGACGGCTTGGTGCTTGATCGGCAGGGTTCCGGCGTCGCCGAATCGATGAGCGTACGCGCTGCCTGGTTATCGCCGCGACTCAGCCGGGTGGTTGAGTCGGGCCAATCGAGCCAACTTCACTTGGCCCTCACTTCGCAGAGTGACGGGACCAAGGAGAAGAGAGGTGGAGCAGCGACGACGACGACGACGACGACGACGACAGAGGGGCCAGGAGCAGACGGACGTCGGGCAGATCCCGGCGGGAGACACCTCGTTTGCGAGCCAGCTCGAATCGATGGCTGGTGGAGGCAGGCAGCCAGAGCGAGCGAGCGAGCGAGGGTGACGGCAACGATGGGCACGAGGCCAGGCCAAGCCAGGCCCAGGCTAGGCTAGGCTAGGCAGGCAGGACGACGACGAGGAACGGGAGGGACCGGACCCTTGATCGCCGCGGCTGGCCTGGGCTGGGCTGGGCTGGGCTGCATTTTCGGCCCATGGCTTCCGATGGAAAGGCGAGGCAGGGCGAGCTTCCATGCAAGCGGCAGGACGGCAGGGGCAGGGGCAGGGCAGGGGCAGACCTGCCCAGTTCGGCCAGATTTTGCCGACAGACCGCGGCAGGCCCCCGAGCCTGGCCTTGGCTTGCTTTCGTGTGTCTGCGCGCTCAAGGCCTGGCTTAGCCTGGCCTGGCTTCGCTCTCGAGACGCACCGTCCGTCAGAGAGGGTAACGGTGCGGCCCTCGTGCTTGCTTCTGACGCAATTCGCGATCCTCGTCCGAGATCTGGGGACCGTGCGGTACGCACATCGACGTCCCGTACCGTACCGTACCGCACTGTATCGTAGCTAAAGCTCCTAGCCCTCGTCGATCCTCGTTCCGCCTGGATGGATGACAGCACGCACGGTGGCCTCGATTCGATCCGGCTTCGAATCGAGTCGATTTGAATCGGACCGGGTCGGGTTGGATGACGGTCGGACCGTGTACCACAGTACTCGACCTCGCCTCGCGCCGCGCCCCTCGCCTCTGCCCATCTGGCGCGGCTCTGTTGTTTTCCTTCCGAATCGACATCGGATCGGTGTCGAAACAACGGCCATCGGGCGAACGGGCGGACGGGTGAGGAGCAGAGCGCTGGAAGATGGGGTACATCCACCCACAGCCAGATTCAGAGCCAGAGCCCAGAGCCCAGAGCCCAGGGCCAGAGGCACATCTTGCAAGGTCAAGGTCCCAGCTGGGGCGGCTTGCAAGCGCGCTCTCGCGCACGTCCTTTGCTGGTCCATCGACGATGCCTTCCGTTCCGGCTTTCGCTCCCTCGCTTGCACCCCCCGACAGATCCACCCCGCCTTACATAGCCTTGGATGCACGGCCCGCCCGTCCAGATGGGCGTGGTCGTCCTCCCAAGTCCATCCACCGACCATCTCGTTCCATTCCATCTCGTCTCGTGATGCCCTACCGTATCAGAATCGAGCCCCAGGCAGGCGATCAGGTAGGCAAGCGGCGCGGGGGCTCTTGGATCCATCAGACGTCTTGGTCTTTGTGAATTTTGGCAGCACAGCACAAACTAGCAAGGCCAAGTCAAGTCCCGAGTCCCCGAGTCCATGAGGGAGCGAGGAAGCCAGGCAGAAGCAGCTAAGAGCGCTCGGCAACGACACGACACGACACGACACTGCTCGTCTACGACAGCGCTGCTGGCGGTGGTGGTGAAGCCGCGCCCGCCCCGACCCGCGTGAGTCGTCCACCACCACCACCGCCTCGGATACCGCCACCGCCACCGCCGCCGCGGCCTTTAGACCCAATCAGGCCGTACACCAACCCGACCTTGTACAGGAACGAGCGCAGCGACTCGGCAATCTCCGAGGGCAGCGGGTCCTTACCCAGCAGCTCGACGGCCAGCGGGTAGAAGGTGTGGGCGTGGTGCGTAAATACCCGCCCTCCCTCGTCGTCGTCGTCGTCGTCTTCGTCCTCATCATCGTCGTCTTCTTCATCATCCTCGTCGTCCTCGGAAGATTGCCGCCGGCTGCTCATCTTGGCAGAGCTGACGGCGCCGGCAGTGCCATCACCGGCGCCGGCAGCAGCACCGCCGCCGTCGACGTCGTCGTCGAAGCTGCACAGCCCCGTAAAGACTTCGGCGACGACGGGCGTCCAGGCGGCAATGTTGCGCGCCTGCGTCTCGGCGTCGAGGGGCAGGAACGACTCGACGACGTCGCGGCCAAGGGGCACGAGGCGGCGGCGGACGGCGCTGCGCATCTCGCGGTGGCCCTCGCGGCGGTCCGAGTGCATCTGGACGAGGATGTGGACGAGGGTGGCGGCGCTGCTGCTCTCCTGCTTGAGCAGGTTGGGCAGCTGCTTCATGAACCCGACCTTCCACAGCGCCATCCGCAGCTCCTTGTCGGCGTTGAAGCGCTTCGAGAAGCGGTAGCTGTCCTCGAGCACCTTGGTCAGCCGCAGCAGCTCCGACGCCGGGATCGTGTTGTAGATGAGCGCGTTCGACAGCAGCTCGTGCGTCGTCTCGATGAGCAGCAGCTGCAGCACGCACTTGACGATGATCTGCTTGAAGATGCGCCGCCGCTCCGACGGCGTCATGGCGGCCGTCGGTGCCGCTGCCTGCTGCGACTGCCCGTCGCTGCTGCCGGGCACGGCCGCCGCCGCCGCCGCGGCATCATCACCGTTGGCGCCGTCGAGCGGGTTGGTCTCGATCCGCGGACGGGCGCCGTTGGCGTCGCCTGGGCTGGGCGCCGCGTGCTCGGCCCGCAGCACGGGGTCAAAGAGCTGGTGGGCCGTCGTGGTGCGGAAGAGCTGGAGGAAGGTGTCGACCACCTGGGACCAGCGCTGCTCGCTCAGCTTGGTCACGTTTTTCTCGAGCAGCTGCTGGAGGCACGACGTGCCGATGCGCGCCAGCGTGTCGTTTTCCTGGCAGATGCACGCGCACAGCAGCTCGAGGAGGCCCGGCAGCAGCCGCTCGAGCGTCTCAAAGTAGTAGGTCCACAGGTCGACGAGGTTGCGCAGCGCCTGGATCATGGTGGTGCTGAGCCACACCGACATGTCCTCCTGGGTGCTGAAGCGCGTCACGTCGGAACGCGAGCGGAGCACGGCAAAGATGGGGAAGAGGATCTCCTGGCACACCGTGTCCCAAAAGTCGGGGCGGAACGTGGTGCCGTGGTCCTTGAGGATGGCGAAGAGCGAGTCGAGCGCCACGCGCCGCACCTCGAGGTCGTCGCCCGTCATGATGACGTCGTAAAAGGCGAAGAGGACGGGGAACCAGAAGCGCACCATGGGGTCGTCGGAGAGGGGCGTGGCGGCGGCGGGGCCCGGGTCGGCCGTCGGGTCGATCGGGCACTCGCGCGCCTCGAGCATCGCGGGCACCAGCGACGCCAGCAGCTCGGTCGCCTGCAG
>NW_006920884.1:30928-39353 GCF_000417875.1 Pseudozyma flocculosa PF-1
GCGACGCCAGCAGCTCGGTCGCCTGCAGGCTGATCTTCTGCTTGCTCGCCTTGGCAAAGTGGGTGGCGCAGATGCACAGGTCGGCAAAGGAGCCGTTGACGATGATGGCGCCAAAGTGCTTGGCGTTGAGCTCGCGCACCAGGTCGAACGCGTAGGCCGACACGCGCTCCGAGCTGGCGTTGGAGGCGGCGCCGAACACGCCAAACATGGTGCGCCAGCCGGAGCGGATGTTGTTGGCGCGGCTCTGGATCATCTGCTCCAGGCACTGGAGCACCATCTCCTTGGCGTCGGCGCTGTTGTTGCGCAGCATCGTCACCTCGAACGGCTTGAGAAAGTCTTTCTGGAACTTGAAGTGCGGCAGCTCCTCCTTTTCGAGGAAGCGCATCGCCAGCTGGCGCAGCGAGTCGAGGCCAAACGCGCTGACGCTGACGTTGGGGTGGCAGCAGACCATGTTGAAGTGCTCGCCGAGGATGGCCCAGATGTGGCTCCACTCCATGCGGATGCGGCCCATGTTGTAGTATGAGATCTCGACGAGCTTCTGGAGCGAAAAGAGGCGCGGGCTGTCGGTCATGCCCGACGACTGGATCTCCTCCCACGACACGTCCGAGAGCGACTGGACAAAGTCGACAATGGCCGTGCCGGACAGGCTGGCGCTCGACGAAAAGATGCGGTCGGCGGCCACCGTGACCTCGGACGACGCGCCGGCCTGGACCACGTCGTCGTTGGGCAGCGCCGTCTGTCTCGCCGCCGCCGCCGCTGACGCCGACGCCTTGGATCCGCTGCTGCTGCTGCCAGTTCCGCCGGTTCCGCCGCCGCTGGCGATGGCGTTGGAGCTGCGCCGACCGAGCTCGGGCAGGTGGCGGCCGTCGACGCCGCCGCTGATGAGCTGGAAGCGCTCGAGCTGGCTGACGCAGGTGAGCACCTCGCGCCAGCTGCCCTTGAGGTAGTTGCCCTCGCTGTGCGCCACGCCGAGCAGCGTCTTGATGGCCTCGACGTTCTTGCTCTTCATCTCGCCCAGGTTGTTGAGGAAGGTGAATTTGGCGAGCGTCGTGACAAAGGCGTTGCGCTCGAGCTCGAGGCCAAACAGGCAGACGATCTTGATGGCGTCGCGGAAGCCCTCGAGGCACCGGTCGACCACCTCGGGGTCGTCCGAGTCCTGCAGCGGGCCCGAGATGCCCGCGAGGAACGGCATCCAGGCCACCTCAAACATCGGCTTGACGTGCTCAAAGTGCGAGGCCGAGAAAAACTGCTCGGCCGCGGCGCGCTGCTGCGGCCCGACGCGGCGCTGCGCCCGCACCATGGTGCGGAAGAGGGCCTCGGTCTTGTGCGCCATGCCCTCGGACTGGAGGACGTAGGCCTCACGCTGCAGGTCGCGCCCAACGGTGGCGATTGCGCCCGCCAGCCCGCCGCTCGGCGTCGGCGGCACGCCGGCGCTGCTCAGCACCTCGTCCTTCATCTTGATCTCGTGCGTCTGGATCTCGTCGTAGACGGCGCGCAGGTAGTCCTCGGGCAGGTCCTTGCCATCGTCGATCCCCAGGTTGTTCTTGATGAAGTCCTGCAGCGTCATCCGGTGCTTGACCTGCGGGTTGTGCGCGTCGGTGTTGAGCATGATGACCGAGTAGGCAAAGACGTAGGCGGTGTCGGCGTTGGCAAACGCGCCCGGGTTGCCCGCGACGTAGCGCTCGGCGAACTTGAGCATGTACCGGTCGATCTTCTGCGACTCGCCGGGCAGCCTGAAGGCCTGGAGGAAGCGGCGCAGCGCATCGGTGAAGCCCATGTCGGTAAAGTTCATCATGTCGACAAAGGCGTGCATGATGGCGATGTTTTCCGGCTCGCCCTCGCCGAGGTACTCGCCGATCTGCGCCTTGTTGAGGCCGTCGGCGAAGAGGAGGAAGCGCGCAATCTCGCGCGGCTCGCGCGAGCGGATGAAGCCGTGCTTGATCAGGTCCTCGATGCCGCGCTTTGGCTTGAAGTTGAACTTCTTGATGGCCTCGATGAGCGTCGTCTTGCGCTGCTTGGCGCTCTCGAAGCGGCCCGGGTCGTCGGTGGCCTCGGGCGTCTGGGTGCGGCTCGTCTCGGACGCTCCGGCGCCGTTGCTCGCCGAGCCCAGCACGGGCGTCGCGCTGCCGCTCTCCATGAGGTTCTCGCGGTCGAGCGCCGTGACCATCTCGTTGCCGATGCGGACATCCTCGCTGATCCGCGGCGACGAGCCTGACACGCTTCCGTCGCCCGGGCCGAGGTGGTCGCCGCTGCCGCCTGGCGCCGATGAGGATGATGCCGCCACCGCCGCTGCCGCCGCCGAGGACCGGTTGGACCACATCACCAGCGACCGCAGCACCGAGCAGAGGCAGTCGAGACTCTGCCGCTTCAGCCGCGCCTCGACCGAATGGCTCGACCCGGACGAGCCGCTGCCGCCGTCGTAGCCGCCCGCTTCGCCCGCTGCCGCGGTGCTGAGGCTGGGCGGGATGGCAGGGCCGCCTCCGAGGCCGACGCTCGACGACCGCTGCAGGGGTCCGCCGCCGTTGCTGCCGGCCGATGATGCGCCGTCCTTGCCGTCCGCGAGCGCCGATGCCGAGACGTGGGTCTGCGAGATGCGCGAGATGACGTTGAGCAGGCGCTCGTAGACGTTGTCGAGCGCCGAGCGGTCGCAGTCGTAGTTGAGGTAGATCTCGACGAGCGCCTGCGGGTCCTGGCACAGACGGATCATGACGTTGAGCAGGATCGACTTCTGCTTGGCCGTCGACGTCCGCATCTCGAGGATGGGCAGGAAGATCTCGTTGAGCAGCACCTCGATCTCCTTTTTCAGCTTGGTCCGCATGCCGTCGAGCACGAGCCAGAAGATCTCGCAGCTGATCTCAAAGACCTGGTTGACGCTGCTGACGGCGTTGCGGCTGAGGCTGAGGCAGAGGTACTGCTTGACGGCCTGCACAAACGGCGTCTGCTCGCCGGTCGAGGCGCTGTGGATGATGACGCTCGGGTCCGTAAACATGGCCATGTGCGACTTGATGATGGTGAGGATGAGGTGCAGCGAGAGCAGCTTGGACCGCATCGCGTGCGACTTGAGGTCCCGCTCGCTGTGGAGCGGACAGCGCAGGCAAAGGGGCACGCATCGTGTCAGCGTCAGATCACCTTCGCTCCGCAGACAGCATCGGCCATCGACTCACCTCTCGGCTCCCAGCGGCTTCATCGTCAGCTTGCACAGCGCGCGCATCACGAGGAAGGCGTCCTTGACAAAGAGCTCGGCCGTGCTCATGTACGCCAGGCTGGCGCCCGTGTCCCTTTCGGACGCTCCCTCGAACGACTTGCGCGTCTCGAGCGTCTGGAGCGTGATCTTCTCTTCGCTGGCCTGCCCGTCGGCGGTCGTATCCGTCGTGGATTCGGCCTGCTCCGTCTGGGCCCCTTGGTGATCGTGGCCCGCACCGTCCGCGCGATGACCGTCTGCTTTGCCGGCCGCAACGTCGGTCGAGCTGTCCGTCGACGACATCCCGCCCGGCACGCTGCTGGTGCTGCCGTGGCCGTTGCCGTTGCTGCCGGCGGCGGGAGCGGTGCCGGAGCCAGACCGCGGCACGCGGGCAAAGACGTGGTGGACCATCTGGGTCAGGCTGCCCTGCGCGATGGCCTGGTTGGCGGGCGATTTGCTCATGAGGAAGATGTTGTAGACGGTTCGCACCGCCTTGAGCAGGCTCGACTGGTGGACGTGGACCGTCGTGGAGAGGACGGAGCTGAGGAGCGCCTTGATGATCTGGAGGGCGACCTTGTCGTCGAGCGCCTCGTGGTAGCAGTCGCACACGGTCTCGGTGACGAGATCGGCCAGCGTCTGGGGCGGCTGGCCGTTGGGCTGGGGCTCGTGCTGGCGGGCGTGGGCGAGCGGGTCGTCTTCGGCAAAAAAGGCGTAGCTGACCAGCTTGCCGATGCAGTCGAGGCTGGTGATGGTGAGGTTGTTGTTCTTGGTGCGGCAGGCGAGGCGCAGGGGCTCAAAGACGACCTTGGGGTCGAGCAGCGCCTGGTCGCCGTCTGGGCCGGGGGCGGGGGCGGTGCCCGAGGCCGCCTTGACCATGTCGAGCGCGCGGCTCGCGGCCTCGCGCAGCTCCTTGTCCTTCTTGGCCTCCTTTGAGCCCGAGATGGTCTCGAGGGCGGTGATGACAAAGACGGCGCTGCCCTTGTTGAGGCTCGAGAGGCTGGAGCGCGAATGCATGCCGGTGGCGGTGGTCGACGACGACGAGCGGCGCGAGACCGAGATGCTGGAGCGCACGGCCTGCTGTGCGCTCGACGAGTCGGCGTCGGACCCTCTGGCATGGTGCTGGCTGGCTGCTGCGGCGACCGCCTGCGAATGTGCTGGCAGTGCGTCCTTGGAGGGCGGATGCGGAGCATCGGGCTGCGCCGGTGCCGCCGGGTTGTCGGCTTGGCCGGACGGCACCGGCTCGGCGCTGACTGCAACTGCCGCCGTCTCTGCCCCCTCGGCCCGCGATGGTGCGCTCGCTGCGGTCTCGAGCCCGACCTCGCTGCCGGCGTTGGACGCTCTTGACAGGACAATGTCGGGGACCGGTGGCACGGTCTCGTCTGCCAATGTTGGCGGTCCTTGGCCTTGTGGTGCTGGCGCAGCAGGTGCCGGGGCTATCTCATCTGGTGCTGGTCCTGAGGGTGCTGATGACGGTGCATGCTGCTCGGCTTCCTCTGTCAGTGGTGGTGGTACGTCTGGAAGGGAGGCGGCAGCTGGCCGCGGCTCTGCTGAGGATGGCGGCTGCGACTCGGAGTGTACGGTCTGAGCCGAGTCGTCGTGGGAAGCGGTGTCTCCGGCCTGACGGCCTTCGGCGCTTTCCAAAGCCTGGTCTGTCCCGGTCGGCTGCTCCGGTATGAGGGAAGCGTGGCCGGTAGGGAGCTGCGGCTTGGCCTCCGATGCCGGAGTGTCGTCGACGGCGTGGTCCGCCATTCGGAGAGAGTGGACGCAGGCCGAGGACGCGCGGCGGCGAGTGTGGGCCAAGAGGTAGGGGTTGAGCTCGAGATCAGCAAGTCCGGCGCTGGCCTTGGTCAAGGTTCAACCGCGGCGGGCGTCGGTGGGATCAGGCGTGGGGCTGTGCGGGCGTCCCCTTGCGGCTGCGGCCGTGCGTCGGTACGAGGATTCTAGTCTGAGGCCGTCTTGCCGTCGCGGCGTATCGAGTGTCGTCCAGCGCACAGCTGCTGCTGCTGATCGAGCAAGCAGGCAGGCGTTCGTGGGGAGGGTAGGGTTTGATTAGAAGGAGAAGGGATGCGGCCGAGGTGATGGTCGATAGAGTGCAAGGGCTGGCTGGCTAGCCAGGCAAGGGTCGCGGCCGCGCCCGTCTCGCGAAGAAGCGGAGCGGGCCCGGATGGCTGGCTGGCTGGCTGGCTGGCGGGCTGGCGGGCTGGCGGGCTGGCGGGCATGGCATGACCGAGGGCAGAGGCTGGCTGGCCAACACCTCGCCGCCCTGTCTCTCTTCTGGGCGGGCGGGCTGTGCCGGCGTGGCTGGCGCGCGGCAAGCAGACAGGCTGGCCCGACAGTCCAGCAGAAGAAGAGAGCTAGCGCTGCTCGATTTTTCCCGCTGCCTGCGTGCGTGCGCGGGTGTGCCAAGGCAGCCTTCGGCGAGGGCTGCTGCGTGCGCTCGACCTCCTCCGTTGGCGGGCGGATCCGTCGGGCGTGGGCGGCCGAGCAGGCAGGCAGCCTCGGGGTGGCCTGAGCGCAGCAGAGGGGGGGCAGCAGTTGGTTGTTGGCTGCTCCACCTCGCCCGCCACCCTAGTCGCCGATAGCCTGCCCCAGCAGCTTGGTCTGGCCTGCCCTGGGCCTGTCCTGTCTCCGCAGTAACCCCGCAAGCTGGCACCAACGGCGTCTCGTCCCTCTCTCCCGCCTCTCTTGCCCTCGCGGTGTGACGCTGCTCGATCCGCTCGACGGGAAGCAATCGACTAGTTCGTGGCCTCCCTCGAGCCTCTGCTTGCCTTGTCTGTGCGCCACCACCACCACCACCACCACCACCACCACCACCAACATCATCGTCGACGCCAACGGCCGTCCTTGCATCGCCAGACTGAAGCTGCCCTTCCCAGTCCCACGAATCCAGACATCACCCTCTCCTGCCGCCGCCGCCGCCAACGCACCCTCTCCTCCCCGACGCAACGATGGCGTCGTCCAAGCCCGAGATGCTGCTGCAGATGTACACCGACGTCCAGTGCCCGTGGTGCTGGATCGGCTCGCAGCGCTTCAAGCAGTTTCTCGCATCGCCCGCCTACCGCGACGAGGTGGCGCCCCACGTCCGCACCGTCGTGCGCATCGAGCCCTACCTCCTCGACTCGCGCCTCCCCGCCACCTCGTACGACACCCCAGACGGCGTCTACGACGCGCTCTCCACCACGCCCTACGACAAGAACAAGCCCCCCTCGAAGAAGGAGTACTGTAAGTCCGAGTCGTTGCCGGCGACATCAGATCCCTCCTGACTCTCCTCGCCTGATCACCGCTTCTACCCCTGAAATCACTTCGGCCGTCGACCCTGACAGACGGCACCAAGTTCGGCGCAGGCCTCGACGCCTTCGACCGCCGCATCTCGGCCGCCGCCACCGAGGTGGGCCTGCCGCCCTTTGACTGGCACAGCGAGGATGGCAAGGTGGGCGCGACGTGGGACTGCCACCGCCTCGTGCTGCGCGCCTCGAACCTCGACGACCAGGACCCGCAGCTGGCCGACGGCGACCCGCAGCGCTGGGTGCACCACTCGCGCCAGCTCCGCCTCATGGACCGCCTCTACGCCGACTTCCACGCAAACAGCAGGGACATGTCGGACCGCTCCTACCTCGCCCCCCTCGCCGCCGAGCTCGGCCTCTTCGACGACGAGGCCGCCGCAGCCAAATGGCTCGCATCCGACGAGGCAGAGTACGAGCTCAGAAACAAGCTCAAGATCGCAGAGATGAACGGCGTCATGCAGATCCCCTTTTACATTGTCAATGTGAGTGCCCGTGCGGAGTGGCCCGCAGCAAGGCCAAGCAAGACTGGGGCCTGCCAAAGATGACGTGGATCCCGGCTGACCCTCGTCTACCTCCCCACCGTCTATCGACTTCCGCATCTTGCCGCGCCGCGCTGCCACACAGGACGGAGCAGACCACCTGACCGGCTGGACGGGCGACCACGCCGAGTTCCTGCGCGTCATGAAGATGCAGGTGGCGGCTTTTGCCCGGTAGGAGGCGAGGTGGTTCGAGCCTGCCATCGACCCATCGCGCTGCTGCAATTCCAGGACCAGCGACGGCGACGACGCTCTTGACCCGACTGCCCGACAGCCTGTCCCTCGTCGACGACGCTCTTGACTCGACGGCCTGACACCCTGTCCCTCGTCTGGCCTGTGCCGCCTTGCCCGGCCTCTATCCTGTGGAAATGCGTTGGATGAGATGGTGGTTTGGAACAGAGGAGAGTGCCCTGCAGACGAGCCTACTTTACAGGATGCGAGTGCATGAGGAAATCACGTGCAGACCAGCTGCACGTGCAACATATCCTCCCCCTCACCCTCGGCGCCCCCTCTTCACTTGAAGGCGAGGATCTCGGGCAGGTGGCCGGGCAGGTCCTTTGCGAGGCCGAGCTGCTCGGCCTTTGTGTCTTCGAGGACGCGCTGCCAGAGGCGGCTGCGTGCGAGGATGTCGTCGCACTCGGGCCGTCGGATATCGACAATGTTGCGGTTGACGTACTTGCCGCCGAACTTGGCGCTGAGGCCGGGCGAGGGCTGCTTGGCCTTCTCCCTCTTGCCGCCATTGGCCACATCGCCGCCGTTGGCGCCCGCGTGCTTGGCGTCGTCGAGGGGCGAGGCGGTCGACGAGTCCGAGTTGGGCAGGCCGAGGTCCGGGCAGAGGGCGGCGTGGATGAGGACAAAGGCGCCCTGGCGCGGCGTGATGCTGAAGCGCGAAATGAGGCGGCGCAGCAGCGGCGTGACGAGCGGCGTCAGCTGGAAGTTGGGGTTGTTCCAGATGTTGCTCCCGACAAAGCCCGGGTGGACGCCGTGGGCGATGACGTGGCGGTAGTCGTCGCTGCGCGACAGGCGCTCCTGCAGCTCGACGGTCCACATGAGCAGGCGCAGCTTGGTGTCGCCTGCGGGCGAGCGGGTGGGGCGGGGCAGGTTTCAGAGGCGGCGAGGGGATGGTGGACGACTCGGGGTCAGCGATGCGGGCGAGGGGCAAGCAAGCTTGCTTGCTTGTTATGCCACGCCGTCTGCGCACTCACAGTACCACTGGACACCGCTCTGGCCTCCGGGCGTGTGCTTCTCGTTGTTGAAGTTGGCAAAGTCGAGCTGGCCGCCTGCGTGGAAGCAGGAGCAGGTGTTGACGATGCGGGGCGCGGCCGAGTAGCGCATGCTGGGCGGGCGGGCGGCACGAGCGGCAGGGGGAAGCACGGCAGGCAACGAGGCGGGCGCGGGGGGGAGGGTGTAGACGACGGACGGCC
>NW_006920884.1:39539-74551 GCF_000417875.1 Pseudozyma flocculosa PF-1
TGCTCACCTGGGGAGGACGTAAAAGGTGATGAGGGTGTGCGAGAGGAAGTTGACGGCCTGGGTGAGTTCGAAGCCTTCGTCGGTGATGATCCTCTTTCCGGGGCTGAGGCCGGCGTTGTTGACGAGGATGTCGCAGGTGCGGCCGGAGTCGTGCCACCGCTGTCCAAAGGCGCGCACGCTAGCGAGGCTGGAGCAGTCGACCTCCCACACCTCTACCCTGTCCGCGTCGGCGCCCGTGCGGGTTAGGAGCTCGCTGCGCGTCTCTTCCGGGTGCTGTTCGTGCGTAGCCGTGAGGCGGCAGGCGAGGATGACGGTGGCGCCGCACTCGAGGAAGTGGAGCGCGGCCTCCTTGCCGATGCCGCTGTTGGAACCGGAGATGATGACCGTCTTGCCGCGCAGGTCGTGCCCCGGCGCAGAGGAGGGAGTGGGGATGGGGATGTCGCTGTGCACGTCGCAGCAGAAACGCCGGTAGGTCGAGTAGAGACGCGACCACGGCACCGTCGTGGGCAGCAGGCCGGGCCCGTCGCAGTGCGTGTCAAAGACCGAGGGCGGCATCGTGATGTCGTCTGTTGTTGTTGTCGGCTGACGTGGCGTGGCGCGGTGTGGCGTGGAGAGGGAGTGGAGGAGGGATGGTCGGTATGGCGAGCGAGGTTGCGAGGGGTCTGTAGAACGAGGAAGGGTGAGGGCGCTGCCCCCCTGGACCTCGGCATCCCCTTTTGTAACCACCGACAGGAGAGCAGCAGGCCAAGGCTGCACCTCGGACCCCTCCCGTACGTCTACCTGCCCGCTCCCGCTCGCCGGCTGCCTCCACCTCGAACGAGAGCCGCAAGCGCGACTTCTTGGACGCGAGCATGCATTCCGCTGCGCAGGACAGCGCTTGCCCGCCTGCCTCTGCCTCTACCCTCACTGGCCCAGGGCGTGAAACAGCACCGTACCATGCGCATGGCGGTGGGCTCGGGCCCCAACCCAACCCCTCCAACAAGCGAGCCTACCCCAAGGCCAGAAGGGCACGGTACGGTAGTGGGATCAGGTCTCGGATCCTCGCCGTGTTCCCAAGCCCCTCGTTCCCCAGACAGGAGCGAGGCCAGGCGGGGCGAGGCCAGGCCAGGCCAGGCGAGGCGGGGAAGCGGAGATGCACCCGCTACGGCGGGGCGGGCCCAGCGTTGCCCTGTGAAAATTCAGGCGGACCCTGACACGCAGGCCAGCCAGGCCGTGCAGGGGGGTCCCCCGAGTGCCGAAGTCCGAGGTTGAGACCTGAGGCCTGGGGCGGCAGAGGTCCGAAGCCGAGCCCCAACCTCTCTCCCTCTCTTCGCGCCTCTCTCTCACGCTCACACACCGCCATCGGATGGCCACCCGATGGAAGACCAGAGTCCCCTGGTTTGCGTGGCAAAGCTGCAGATCAGACCATGGCGATACCATCCTCCCGCTGCTACATTGCCGCAGACTACATCTGCCGCCTAGCTACGAAGGAGGACCTGGCGTCGGCGGGCCCTTACCTGCGCTTGTACAGGCACGGCTTGAGCAGGCTCGATCCGAGCTCGACCAGCCGGCTCTCTGTCAGGTGGTCGTCGCCCGCCTCGCGCCGCCGCGCCGACGACGCCGGGTCGAGCTTGACAAACTCAAACACGACAAAGTGGGTGTTGGTGTCGTCGCGCCCCTCGAGCTTGAAGCCCACCTTTTCCACCAGCGACACAAAACCCTCGACCGACACAAACCGGCTGCTCACCTCGGCCACCAGCAGTTCGGCCCCAACTCGCAGGCACCGGCTGGCCTCGAGGATCATGCTCAGCCAGTTGGTGCCCATCAGCGACAGGCAGAAGATGGCGATGTCGGCCTGGCCCTGCGCCGATCCCGGCGGCGCCGCACCGCGCAGCGATAGCGGGTCCGACGCATCGTAGAAGCCCGGCAGCGGCAGCGCGCCGATCGTCGCAGTGTCGGCCTTGCGCACCCACCCGTCGGCCGTATTGACCAGGTCAAACGACAGCACCTTGAAGTGGCCATCCTTGACCAGCTTGCGTGCCAGCATCCCCTCGCCCGCTCCCAGGTCAATCACGAGCGGACACGCGCCGTACCGCGCCTTGACCTGGCCCGTGTGCTGCGACTTGGCCGGCTTCGTCCCGGCCTTGGGCTTCTTGGCCGCCAGCAGCGACGAGCACAGGATGTCGAGCGGATTCTTGGGCCACGACTTGACCTGAGACCGGAAGCCCTTGTGGTAGTCGTCAAAGATGGACGGGTCGGCGGTAAAGGAGCTCAGCGCCGACGCCGAGTCGGTCGTGTAGAGCTGCTCGTTGATGGTGCGGAAGCGCGAGCCCGTCAGACGGTTGAGCATCTGCGACTGCAGCGGCGTGAGCGTGCTGCTCGCTGGCTGCGAGGCGGCGGCGGCGGCGGCAGGGGCGGCGGCGGCCTTGCTCGATGTCGGTGGTGTGGTGGATCGTCTGCAGCGGCCGTAGCAGCGGCGGCAGGCACAACATCGCTCCCCTTACGTGGCGAGAGAGACGCACCCGCCGCGGCTTTGGTCTCTTCGCCGTCCTCGTGTTGCGCTGCCCTTTTGGCCGCCTCTTCCTCGAGCCTGCGCCTCTTGTTGAGCTTTTTGCGCTGCGCCTTGCTCAGCGAGCTCAGGTCCACCTCTTTGCCATCGACGATAATCTTACTGGCTGCCTGCTGCTGCTGCTGTTGCTTCTGGAAAGCTGCGCCCTTGACGGCAAAGGGGTCCTTGCTGTTCTTCTTGTTGCTGCTCTTGCTGGATGATGGTGCGTTTGAGCCGTCGGCTGCCGAGTTGGATCCGGTCGCCGCTGCAGCCGCCTTGCCGCTCTTGCGCTTGGACGAGGAGCCTACGAGTGCGGCCCTGCCCTCCTCCTCGTCCCCCTCCGATTCCTCGTCGCCCTGTGCCGGCTCATCATGCCGCTTGCGCTTGGCCAGCAGACGACCCTTTAGCTTGACGTCCTCAATGGACGAGGGCTTGCCGTTGGCAGCCAATGTCGCCTGCTTGCCTTTCGGGGTCGCGCCTACGCCGAGCGTGGCGGAGCGAGGCGGCTGGGCAGTTGCGCTGGCGCCGTTCTTGGACGGCGATGACGACGACGACGACGAGGCGCCAAGGGACGAAAACTTGGACATGATGCTGTCGGCGAGCACGGAGCGGTTGAGCTCCAGCTGCGCCTGGAGCGCTCCCAGATCGAGGTCGGGCATGGCGGGTGCGATAGATGCAGATCCGATACAAAGAGACACCTAGAGAGAGGGATGACTTTGGCGTGATCGCCGCAACGGGAGCAGTGGTGGTGGTGGTGGTGGTGGTGATGGAAAGATGATGAGGGATAGGCGGAATGCGAGCAAAGGCAATTTCGCCGCCCTTTTCGGCGCGCCATTTTTTCCCTTCGAGTCGACCTTCTCCACCTCGGCCTGGCACCAGACGGCCCTCCGACTCCCGAGGGCCGCCAGCCCGACCATCCCGGCACGCTCGCCGCAGCGCCGATGGCAAGCACCCTCAACCCGGTCCTCACTCCTGCTCAACACGGTCGCAGATCACGTCAGTACAGCATCGAGGATCATGAGAGCAGCCGCTGAGACTCGCGAGCCTTTTGGTACGAGGCTGGCGCGAATAGGGGCGGCGCAGTCGACAGAGTGAGCCGACGAGACATGCGGCCGCGGCCTGTAGCCACGAGTCGGCGGGCCCAGCACGTTGGGCAGGATTCATGTCGTGTGTGTGCGCAGCAGACGCGCAGGCCCGACCCCGCCCTCCTCGCGACATCGTCCGCGGCACGCATCGCACGATTCGGGCAGGACGGAAGCACAGATCAAATGTCGTTCGGATGCCCGAACAGCAGGGACGCCGCTGTGATACAAGGCGCTCGAGGATCGCCATCGAGATGCGGCTGGAAAGAACGGTACTCGTCTCCTCCGCCTTGCTGGCCAAGCAGACAGCCGCCGAAGTGTTCACGAAGACGGTTGAGGGATGGGGGGGACGACGTGGTGCTTGCCGTTGACTGCCGCGCCGAAGTGTGATCCAAGACAAAGAACACCGAGGCATGTCAGCGCTCCATGCTGCCCGTCGGCCCTCGCCGGGCTGGTCCACCACCACAAGTCTCGGCGCAATGGCACTCACCCTGAATTGAGAACTTGGCCTTTCCATTCACCATGTCGACCATGTTGGACTGGAGCTGCTGGGTCTGCCCGCCAATGATGGTGCCAGAGTCGACAGGCATGAACACCTGGTTCCACTGCTGCGAGGCGTCGTCGTACCGCTCGAGCGTCCACATCGAATTGTGCGTCGTCTGCACGCTGATGGCGTAGCCGAGCGTGTTGATCCACACCCAGGCGAAGCCGACCTTGTGCAGCTGCCAGTTGAGCAGAAGCGGCTCGTCAGGGGGCACCGGGCTGTACGCTGAGACCGCCAGAGGGGCGGCGAGGATGAGGGAGAGGATCGCAGAGGTGAACCTCATCTTGCGGAAAGGCACGATGCAAGTGGCCAGGAAGGGAGGGGGAACTGGAAGTCTTGCGGGGCGGAGGCCGAAGAGGGGACGGGCTCGAGGGGGATGAGGCCTGCCAGTGGATGAAGCTTGACGAAGATGCCTCGGGGAGGCCGGTATTTGTACCTTCAGCAGAGGACCCACCCTGACCATCTCGGAACAGAGCGCCGAGAGCGACCCCACCACGCCACCGACGGCGGGGTTCCTGAACAACCAGCTTGTGGGGCACACCCCCACTTGATGACGGGATGGCCGCGGTGGGAGGGTAAGTTTCCACCCCGCTGGCGGCCAAATCGGTCATGCTCATAGCCACGCGCCTCGTGGCAGGTTGCCAGTCGGCTCAGGGGCGGCTCGATGTGCTCACTCCAACACACGAGTCAAGAGAAAGCTGAGGATAGCATCGATGCATCGATGGGCGGGGACTAGCTCGGGAAAGCTGCCTCGGGCCTCCCGGGCCGTACGATGACATGCCATGCGTACGGCAAGACGGGGCAACGAAGCAATCATGTATGGAAGAGAGAGGCGTGCGGATGCGTCGCCTTCAGAGCATGGCGTGATCGAGGAGATGGTGTTTGCCGTTGACTGAGAATCGATCGGCGGAGGAGCACCATAAAGACGAATGCGCGGACGAAGCCCGGCCAGATCAGTACCGTTGCACATGCTCTCCGGATCTCTTGCCGGACTGGAGCGGTCGACCTGGGACGACACTCACTGTTGATCGAGTAGGTAGAAATACGTCCAGCGATGTCGAGGATGGCATTCTCGATCTCGTCGTGCTGGGCAGGACCGAGGTCAGTGCCAGAAGCATAGGGGCCGCCGACGCGGACCCACTGCTGCGAGGCCGGCTTGAGCTGCTCGAGGCTCCACTGGGCGTCATGGCTCGTCAGGACCTTGAGGTGCCAGAGAGGTTCTTCGGATTTGGTCGTCCAGAGCCAGGCCCAGCCGGCTCCGCCGAGCTTGAAGTACGCTCCAACCTCTCCGCCTGCGGGGATCGGAGGCGCGCACCAGACCGCTGCGGGTGCTGCGAGGGCGAGAGAAAGGATGGCGGTGGTGAACTTCATCGTGAGGCAGGTGGCAGTGAAGAGGGCCGAGTTGAACGGGGGTGGGTCTGCCGTCAGGTCAAGGTGCCTTTTTATACGCTCGGTGGTTGGACAAACGGCCGGCTCGTCCGGTCGGTGGCTCCGCGATCGAAGGTAGACGCCAGGCGCGGTCGCATTGTAGCCCCCCACCTGGTGGTAGCCTGCGTACCGCGTGAATCAAACCCGTTGGTGGGGAATGAGGCGAACTTCACCCACCTGCTACCGCTTGGACCGACTCCAGCTCGACCACCGTGTGCTGCCCCTCCTCGAGCAAACGTGGCCGGGCTGCGCGCTTCGAGGCTCCAGGTGGCTCCGTGGGTGTTATTGACGGCAGCTTTCGAGGCGTTCCGATGCGGTCCTCTTTACGCGCAGGCCAGATGCGCTACCCTTCCCTCTCGGTGGTCACACACGTTGCAGACGAAGCCTCGAGGGGCCGCCTTGCCGCAGATGCCTTTGCGGTGATGCGGCCCGTCTGGGCGCGATGACGCATCGACCAACAGTGGTTTGTGTTCGGCAGAGTGAGCGTCGCACAGGGCTTTGCTGCTTGACCGGCAGCGCCAAATAGCACGTCGATTCGACACGGCCTGAGACCAGAACGTGACCTTAATCGGTCCACCAGCTTGCGGCGCAATCACAATCGACCTCAGGTTCGACACTCCTCGCTGTCCAGTTACCAACAAGGTGGGAGGAGAGTCGATATCAAATGGTGCTGATGGGTCAAGCGCGGCAGTCACTGAAATACACCAAGACGCAGAGCGTCATGGGGCGCTCGCTCTACATGGGGTGGTGGACGCCGTCGACTTCGTTTCCGTTGGTCAGAGAGGACGAGGGAGGGAGGGAGGGGTCGGTCAGTGCCTTGTCTGCACGAGCAGCTTGTCATCAGCCCGCCAACAGGAGCGCCTCTCACCCAAGATCGAGTACTTTCCGAACCAGTAGTTGGGGTCCGAGCTTCCGGCCACGATCTCGTTGTAGGCTGTGGCAAGCTCCGCCCGGTTGAGATCGGCCAGGGGGAAGCCAGATGCGACCGGCCTGTCCAGCGGCGACGCGTGGCCGGCAGCCTTGTCGAACTTCTGGATCGACCACATGTCCCCGTCCTTCAGCGTCATGACGGTGAAGGCGTGATATCCCAACAAGGTCTGCCAGATGTAGACGTCGCCGGCGCCGCCGATGAACATGTGCTTGAGGATCCGTTCGCCCTTTTCAATGGGAAAGCCCGATCGGACCGCGAGCGGAGCGGCGACGAGGAGGGAAAGGATGGCTGCGGCGTACTTCATCTTGCTTGAGGTTCAAAGGAGGGAGGAGATATCGATGCGATGGGGTCTGAGTGGCAAAGGGCGGCAGATTGTGCGGGGGCCACGGCTTTATACCCTGGGCATGTGCCTTTAGCTGGCGGCAGAGGTAACCCACCTCGAAGCAGCGAGGCACCCCGGTCTGCTCAGAGGGCCGCGGCCCGGATTCGACGATGTGCGTCGTACAGGCGATTCTGACCCACCTAGCTTTGGTGGGGGCCCGTCGAGCGTCGAATCCACGGAATGCTCTCCTCGGAGAGCCACTCCGGTTGGCGGGGATAGCTTATGCATATCTATCCAACATCCGCCCATTCGCACCTTATCGCATCGACGAGGCTTCAGGATCGTAGGCATCTGTGGCTGCGGTGAGCATGCCAACGGGAAGGCTTCCCATTCGCTGACTGCAGCCCAGCAGGCACGGGCAGGGAGGCTTGGCTGGACGATGAAGAGGTCTGCGTCGATTCATCGCGGCACACTCGTACGACTCGACCAAAAAAGGTACAGAAGGATGCGACCAGCCAGGGCAAAGGCTCACGAACCCTCGCGGCCAAGGCGTACGCAGACGCAGACGAATACAACCCACTCGCGCTCGAGAAGGCTTCCCTCTTTGAGAACGGTGGCTGGTGGGGGCGGATGAGCGGTTCAGTTCTCTAAGGCTCGGCATGAGGGCGTAGCTGTGGCATTCACGCCTGCCTCTTGCCAAACGGCCCCATCGGCAGGGTGGCGACCACCTTCGGCGTATTGACTGAGCTCGCGTGTACGAGGAGGTCGCGGGGGCCAGGTCAGGATGCGCGTGACGAGGTCAGCTGGTGCAGCGCCAAAGAGAAGACGACTGCGCGACTCACCGACGAGGAAAATGTCGGTGAAGGCTCCGGAGGTGGACCCGGACTGGGGCGGACCGACGAGGCGCTCGCAGACCGTCTCGAGGGCGCGTGTCTGCTGGCCACAGAAGACGCTGGCCCCGGACTTGAAGGGCGGGTCGTTGAGCACCGAAGCGAAGCCAAATTTGCCACTGCGCGTCTGAATGTCCCACGTGTAGGAGCTGTCGCTGGCCAGGAAGGTGAGGATGCCCTCGCCGTTCTGGTCCTCGGTCGCCAGGCGGAGCGTGCCGTACTGCTGGAAGCTCTGGTAGCCCCACAGCGTCTGACCCTTTGGGAGAGGAGGGAAGCCGTTCTTGGCAGGCGCGGCTCCGGCCACTGCGGCGAGCAGCACGACGGGCAGAAGGACGCTGAAGGGCTTCATGTTGGACTGCGCAGGCTTTGTGGGCTCGAGTAGCTTTGGGTCGGTGGCGAATGGTGGAGAAGAGAGCGAGAGATGGGGGTGTCGGGGCCGGCAAGACGACGGTCGCGGCCTGCCTTTTAACAGACTGCTGGCAACGCACAGCGCTCAGCAGCAGCGACGCAGCGCCATCCAGCCAAGGCGCCCTCGACCCCACCTCGTTGCGGGAGAAAAGATCCAGAGCCTTCCGTCAGCGATAGAGAACAAGATCGAGCCGGTCTCATGACAACCGCAGCAAGGCCCACCGCTACTACAGTATCCGAAGTGGCGCTGGCATGACATCAAAAAGACGCACAACAGGGGAAAGGTGGGCGGGGGCGTTGTTCTTAGCGTCCGGGCTGCGGCCGGCAGGCAAGTTTCGGTGGGTCTGCGCAACGGAGAGCGGCTTCCCTCTTCGAAATCATTATTAACCCACCTTTTAGCCCCTATGGTGACCGATGCGCCCTTGCTGAAGCGGTTTGAATGGGCCATGCTCCGCTCGCCATATGTACAATGTCGTGGGGAGCCCTGACCCATCTCATCTGACACCAGCGCGCGGCCGGTCTTGGAACGGTTCGGAAAGGGCTGATGGGCATCGTGAGGTGCGGTCGACGGGCGAAGGTAAGCGCAACAACCACAGGGTCAGGGTAGCAATCGCGCCAATGGAGGGCAACCCCACCTTGAGCTTGGCCGAAGAATTGTGCAGCATCACGCCAAGAGGTGGGCAGGCGGTCATCTCTGTTCGATGGTGCCGAAACTCGGTGGGTTAGAGCCAAGTCGACTCGGGACGGGATCCGGAACCCCGAAGCTGGGCTGACATGACATTGATCGCGAACGGGGCGTACCTCCGTAGGTCGGCATTCTTCGCAGCGTCACGAGTTTGCGAGCTGGTTAGTCTGCGCGATGCTTCCCCTTTCGTTGATACACTCCTGGCTCATTCATATGTAGGTAACTTTTCCATCACTTCGTCGGCTTCTGCTCCCGCTTGCCGACGGAAAGCGCACAGCGGGCGGGATTCTGAAGAAGGGCAAGCTCTTGCGCGAGCGGTGAGTCAGAAGGTCGCCTACCCCCTGGCGACACCGAACGAGTTCCGACGCGACCCTCAGTCCTTGATGGGCATAGCGCAGCCAACGGATCGTTTCACGCCGAAGGGGGCGGGGGAGTGAAGCAGGCACAAACCTGGCGGGCAAAGATCTTCGAGCGGGCTCGGGAGTGGCGCTTCTGCGACAACGCGAGACCGGATCTGGCACAGCCGGTCGCTCTGACACTCTACCCTCCTCAGCCTCTCGTGTCGCTCGAGAGGCCATTCACACGTCGTGTGAGAGAACCGTGACGGAAAGCAGACGCCGGTGGCAGAGCGCCAGCAAAACGAAAGAGCCCTTCGATTCGGGAGCAGTAACGAAAGGCCCTGAACTATGCGGTGCTCTCCACGACGGCAGCCACAAAGCGACATCGAGCTGTGCTCTGCTGTCGAGACCGTCGCGGTCGACCCCACGGCGCGCATCGCAGCCGGAGAAAGGCATCAAAGGAGATGCGCGCCATTCCGCATCAGAAAGGCGACGAGTTGGGACAGCTGAGCGCTGAAACCTCGCAGGCGCCACGTCAGGAACGCAGCGCTGCTCAGGGGCTAACCGCCGAGGGACAGCTGATTCGTGCCCTTCTTGCGGCGACCGAAAGCGATCAGACCCGCTGGAATCGACCGAGGAGAGCGGTAGCCGAGGCTCCTGAGCTGGTATAGACTGCATCGCCTCGCGTTCCAATGAGATGGGAGGAATCAGAGCCTGGTCAGCAATCGCCCGACGCCGACCAATCCCGCCCCCGTGGTCGACCATCCAACTCACCAACCAGCCAGTATTTGCCGACATGGAACGGTTCGGTGGCACCGCTTTCGCCGAGCAGCATCTCTTTGCAGGCTTCGAACAGGTTTCGAACGGTGTTCCGGCAGTACTGCCGATCTCCCACGTTGGTGACACCCGTGAGCGAGACAATGTTGCCCGCGCCACCGTACTTCTGGATGTCCCACTTGCTGGCTCCGTCAGTGCCCTCGAAGGTCAAATAATCCGCAAAGGGGCCTTCCCAGATTTCAAGCTTGCCATACGGGACTATGATTTGGAACCCCATGACCTTGTCGCACTGTATTCGGTCGGCGTAGAAGAGAGTGGCGAGGCTTGCCAGCAGGGTCAGGTGGTTGACGATCGAAAAGCACTTCATGATGCAAGGCGGTTGCAGAGAATCGCTAGAGCTGATTCAAGCTTCGTCGCGGGGAGGGTGGTGTCACTATGAGGGTGCGGAAGTGGAACGAGGGCTGCGGGAGGGGTTGTGTGGCGATGAGGCTGGAAGAGGTCGATCTAGTGCCGCTTTGTATCAAGAACCTCTCGGACTCCTTGGGATGCAGGACGGATCTCAGAGCATGTATCGGCGCAGCGGCTTGAGGCAAGGCTAAAGAGGGGGATAGGCCTCAGGGGTCACTGTGTAGCTCAGCGAAGCAAGGCCGGATGTCGACCCCCTTCAAGCTCGAGCGACCTGGAGCCTCATGCGACCCACCTCTACTCGGACTTGAATCGGTTGCCGGCGAGACTATAAGTACATAACGTATGGTTCAGCCTTTTCGAGCGCGGGGTGGGGGTACAGTTGACCTAGGCTCCTCTCTTTGAACGCCGGCCCGCTTCTGTTCGAGGTGAATCAGGTAGCGACTTAACGCAAAAAAAGAGCAGGCAGGATGGCGAGCCGGTGGCGTTGGGTGGGCGCGATACGATGAGCACAGAGGCGGCAACAGGTGGGCTTTACGTGCTTACATACATGCAAAGCAGCTCGGACCCACTTCGTCCTGCCCTTCACATCGGCAGTTCTGCTCAACTTAGTCGTGGCTGTGCTATCCCCTGCGCCCAAAACGCTCGACTTGAATCAAAAGTCAGTCAGCAAGCGTAGAGACAACAGTGTGGGTGTGGTGCCATGTATGGCCAGGTCCAGACCTTTGTCAGTCACTTGAGGAGCATGCAAGGATGTACATGTCAACGGACAAGTGAGAGTGCGGATAAGGGCAAGATAAGCCGTCTGGGCGCGAGAGACTCCGGACCTGCCGCAGACGGGACGTCTGGGACGCGTCGAAGAGCAAACGGGAGTGAGTGGCGGCTGGGTGCATCAAGTGGGACCGGCCTGCAGCAGGCGTCCCGGGGAAGAGACAAGGAAGTGAAGGAAGACGAGGGGCGAAGAAGCCGCCAGAAAGGTGGCCGCCTCCAGCTCACATATTTTCCTCTGAGCTCACTGATCGAGCGTAGGCGCTACCGGCAGCGGATCATGTCGTACAGAGACTCTCTAGGGAAGAGGAGCACAAGGAGGCAGAGGATCCGATGTGGGGCCGTAACAGGGTAGCCGTCAAGGGCGATGTCGACACACGTTCGCAATCGAGGCGTCTCGGGGCAGCAGCAGCACCTTCGGGCCGTACGCCAAGGATACAGCGCAGCCTGATGGGCTTACGGCCGCCCGCAAACACGAAGCGGATGCCTATCGGCGTCGGCCCTGGACCAGCGGCTTGATGGGGAACTCGTTGGCGTGGCCGTCGAGGAAGACTGTGGTCCGCCCAGGTGCAGTTGGGAGAAGAGGAACGTGTCAGCTCTCGAACGCGCGCTCGTGTGACTTTCCTGCGCGCTGTCCGTCGGTCATCGTCGTGCACTCACTCCTCACGACGTATCCGTCGATGATCGCATTGCCCGGGGTAGTGAGCTTGTTACAGACATCGGCCAGGCTACTCTGCCCGGCATGGCAGCCCATGTTTGAGCTCGCCGGCGCAAAGGTGTTGTCGTCTGCGTAGAAGGTCGAATGGAACTGACGACCGTTGGTCTTGGCAATGTCCCACGAAGCTCCACGGACAGCGGGGTCGAACCACAGGTACTGGTCGTCGAAGGAGAAGTCGGGCTTGGGGATGGCCAGGTGGAGGACGCCGCTGTAACGCGATCCAGGGGTCCCGATCTGCAGTGATCCGTAGAGCTCGTGGCTTGCCATCAGCCAAGCGACGCTGACATCTGCGAACGTGGCTAGCGCCACGAGCACAATGGGCAGCAAGGTAAGAGAAAGCTTCATGGTGCGGGGCAGGAACTAAGGTGGCTGGTGAATGGCACGCAACTGAGACGTGGCACGGGAAGGTGGGAGGTTGAGGACGAGTTTCAGGAGAGGGCCTGCGCGCGTTGACCGCATTTAAACCTTTTGTGCCCCCCCACAAAAAGGCAGGGTGTTGCACCGCTGTCGACCTCGTCCGCACATTCATATCTGACGGCCCTGGGGCGTCGCCAGCAAGGCAGGGGCGGTCCCCTGTCATCGGCGAGCCCGACGTCTCATGACGGCGAGGCCGATATTTCTTTTCGCCGTTCGAGGCTGCAGATGCAGGGGTAGCCCCGGGCGCGGGTGGTGGGCTTGCACTGATAGTCCTTTCACTTGCGCGGCTTGCACCGCTTGTACCGGGCCTTATTCCGTGGTGGGGCCATCCATGGACATGTATGTATGTATACATATGTGTATGAGGGATCGGTGCCCGGTGGGGCGGGTGTGGGGCGGATGTGGGAAGTACGAGGGGCCAAAGAGCGGACATGGCCGCTGCGAAGGCCAGACTCGGGACAGCTTCCATCGACGCCCCACCCTACCTCTTCTTGCCTTCAACCCAACCTCGTCACGGCTTTCGATGCCTTGAAGACGGAGAAGAGTCTTGCTTCAGGCGTCTGACTGCCTCAAACCTCGCCCACTGGCGACTGCCACTCTCTCGCCATGGATCTCTGCATTCATGGCTGCGCGCAACAAATTCTCGCACAACAACACCAACTCGCCAGCGCTGCCGGAGAGGGGGAGCAAGGAGCAGGAGGGGAATGATCATGGTATTAGAGAGTGAAGAGAGAGAAACGGGAGGGAAGAAGAGGGTTGCCAGACTTCGAGCGGAGTCGCTGCGAGCTTCTAGGCTGGGCCGTAAGGGCCGGCCGGTCGAGCGCCGCGTGATAGCGAGCTAGCGCGAGCGAAATGCGCGCGAGAACAGAAAGCCAGTGAGGCGGCAAAGTGCAGCCACAAAGGGGAGGAGCGTTGGGAAAAGAGCAGCTGCCGACGTGTGGAAGATGGCGGCAGCCAGAGGGGAGATTGGGGAGAGGAGGAGAGAGGGGCCTTGGTGCAAGGCAGGGTGTAAAATCTGCCGCGACGACAAACTGGCGTCCGCCACGCTCGGGTCGGAGTGCGCGACAGGCTCGTGATTGACACGTTGACACAGCGTCTAGTGGACATGTATGTGGACAGCTCTCTGGATGATACATGGTATGTAGGACGACTCTCCGAGTCGGATCGGCTTGACGCGTTGCGCCTTCGCCACCGTTGGCACGGAAGAGCTGTCGACCTTGCCCTACGACCAAGGTAGTGCCAGACGGCCTACATGGGGTGCTCTCGGCCATCGACTGCGGCGTGTAAGCAGCATCAGGGGGCAAAGAGAAGGTCCAGGCAATGTAGAGACATCGACGGAACAGGTCGCGGCGTTAGCGCCCACGGCACCTGTGCGTTCCCAGGCACCCACTACTCGTCTGCCTCGCCCAGAGACGGCACTCACCGACAATCTTGTACTTGCCGAACCAGTACTTCTCGTTCGTGCCCGTCGGGCGTCCGACCAGCTCGTTGAATGCCACGTGGAGGTCGTTGTAGCCCCGCTTGACGCTCTCGTCAAGGTGACTGCCCGAGGGGCACGCATGCCAGAGCGAGCCCCACTGGTTGGAGGCCTTGTCGAACTTGAACAGCTGCCAGTCGTGATTGTCGGCCGACTCAAAGGAGAAGATCAAGTCCACCCCACTCAGGTCGGACCAGATGTAGGCCGTGCCAATGAAGGGTGCGGTGCGGGCATTCTTCCTCGCGGGATCGCCGATGTTCCACTGGCGCAGCATCGTCTCGCCTACGCCCAGATCGGGGTAGCACTTGACCGCCATTGGGGCGATGGCGAGGAGGAGCGATACGGTGGCGGCCGAGAACTTCATGGTGAGCGGAGGATACGAGGCTGCTTGGGAGGAGTACGAGGCTGATGGCTTGGAGTGCGAGTGGATGAGGATTAGTGAGAGGATAGCTCGAGCCGACAGCACCTTTTATACCTTCAACGGCGGGTGGCACCGCCAAGCTGTATTCCTGCCAGGCTCTCGTTGATGGACAGGAACGGTCCTCGATCGCGGCAGAGGCCTTGGACGCAGGGAGTGTCTGATCGAGGGCGTTCGTGACTGCGGGTGGTGTGGGTAGACAACCCACCTAGACCCATCTTGAGCCACCATGGTGGGTCGGTCATGGCGTCCGAGGCGTTTCAGAGCGTTGCAAGCCTTCGCTGGCTCCATGGCGCGTTCGCGATGACGGAAACGGTGGGCCCCCCACCCGTTTCGGTGGGTCGGGTATCGCTCCGTGCGTTGCCAGAGCTGACAGTCCCAACGGCAGCTTCACCGTGGCGTCGTGCCGGCCCGAGATGCCACCAGCAGAAAAGGCGCTCGACCGCTCCCGCGGGATCCGGGCAGGTGGAATGCCCGTGTGGCGATACACGGACGGCGTTGTCGCGCTTCCTCGGACGGGGTTGTCGCGACCACGGTAGTAGCCTTGCGCTGCTTTTGCCGTCGATGACTGTCTTCTTCGAGACGGTAAGAGGATGGCAACACGGCCATGAGTCCATAAGGACAAGGCCGACCATGGCGAGGCGTGCGGGAGTGCGGAGCCGGGCGGACGAGAAGTCAGGTCGCCCCAGTCGCAAGCCGGATCGTTCATTCAGGCCTCGCTGGGTTCCACAGGACGGTATTTTGTCCCAAGGCATAGGCAGCGCTGCCCCAGCGCGGTGCGGCACGACCCCATACAGATAGACTGTATCTCTTGCTCGGGAAGCCAGGGAGCTCGTCCTGGCCACTCTTCTGTCAGGTCCGGCCCGCACGCGCACATTAGCCCTGAGCTGCGCCGAGCGGGAACACCCGTCACCGCGATACAGCCCATCGACCGGGGCAAGCGGGCCTGGTGCTCCTTCGCTTGCGCAGGTGGACCCGCCTCACCCACGAGGTTCGAGGACGTTGGCAGAGTCACTGGTGGTCATGGAGCTGAAGCCGAGGTGGGACAAAGCAGAGCTCGGCCCGGAGCGCGGTGGGCATCGGATGTAACGCGCTTGCGTCAGAGGCCAACGGTCAGATTCCGGGGGGTGGGGCGGCTGTGTGGGCGACTGAAAGCTCGCGCCGCTTTCGTCTGCCTGGCGCTCGGCGTCGACCGCAGCCTGATGCAATGTGGTGGCCCGGTTGCGTGTCCCCATGAAGAGGCTCGCGGCCCTCTTTCCGGTCCCTCCGACCGTATCAGCGCCCCTCGACGTCTCCGTCGACACCTGGCATCCCCCATCGTCTTCTGCCTTCCTCGGGCCCCTCGCACTTCGATCCGTCCAGCCATGAAGATCACCTCACTGCTCCTCTCGCTGCTCATCGCACCCCTAGCCGCCAACGCGGCCCGCCAAGCCAAACCAAAGGCATCCTACTTTGACCCGCCCGGGAACCTGAGGCTGCTCGGGTACTTTGAGATCGAAGGCATCTGCATCTGCCGACTGGTCCAGGACCCCCAGCTCAATGGAAGCCGGTACCTGACGTGCAACACGTACCTGGAGTACCCGAACAAGTGGAACATCTACGACGGCTCGAAAAGCCTCTTTTCCGGCGGCGTCGAGCCCAAACGCGACGTCCTTTGTCTAAACGATGGGTCCTTCGCGCTGGAAGCCGCCTGTCAGGCTTGGTCGACGCCCGGCAAGCACGCCATGCCGAGTTACACGGTGCACTGTGATTGTCGCATGCGTCTGCGCATCGACCGAAGGCGAGGGGAGTCCTGAGCTGACACGATCCCTCTTTTGCCTCTTTCCCGCCCGTCGCGTCGGGCCCTCTGTTCCGTAGTCGACAACGAACAGGGTTACCATCACCTCGGCCTCTTTACGCTGTAGAGCCGCGGTCAGGTTTACAAGGCGGGCCAGGATGCTGCTGCCGTTGGATGGGGACGCGGCTCGACGCCCTCACCCCTGCCACGGCTTGTTACGCCTCCCAAGGCCCGTCAAGCGTGTAGACCCGGCCATCGACCCGCCCCGGCCATCGTCCCGAATCGACGCCCTCCCACTTTTCGTCATCCCATCCCCTCTCCTGTAGGCTCGTGCTCTCGACGCAAGTCGACCGTCGGAGAAGCTGTCGTCACTCGAGCGCCGCAATCAGACCAAGCCAAGTTGAGGGTATACATTCATAGTGCACGTCTGTCGCAAAGCAGCCGCGCATGTGTGTGCGTGTGAGTGTGCGTGTACAAGAAGCATGATGCAGATCGGACGAAACGAAGCACCGTCTAGCCGCGGGAGATAGCGACGCCGATCCGCTCCCGAACCTCCTGCAGGCTCCAGGGCGCACCGCCGTGCCTCCTGCCCATCCTGACCCACTCCTTGCCGCCGACGACGACGATGTCGAGGAAGCCGTCGACCTCGTCGCGGAGCAGCTCGACGGCGTCGCGGCACTCGGCGCGGCTCATGGTCGTCTTGACCGACTTGCACAGCCGCGTCACGACGTCCGACATGGGCAGCGTCGGCGTGCGTGCCCCACCGCCACCGCCACCGCCGCTGCCGCTGCTAGAGGTGAAGATGACGTAGACGATTCCTGCGAGTTCCGGTAGGCGACTCAGCACCGATCGGCGCGACAGGGTGGCCATCATGCTGCTCCTCGTCGGCGTGCCCGCGGCACCGGCACTGCCACCGACGCCGGCGGTCGAGGGCGTGTGCGAAGCGGGCGTACCCGGCGTGGCGCGCGAGAGGAGCGCGTTGGACGACTTGGCAAGGAGGAGGTTGCGTTTAGCCTCTTCCTTCTGCCGGATCCGGTCCTTTAGGCTCAGCCCAGATCCGGGACCCGATCCCGACGCCGAGAGCGTCGCCGACGACGCCGACGATGGCGTCATGCCCGGTCGGTTGGCCACTCGACTCGTCTGCGGTGTCGAGGGATGTTGGATGCCCAGGCCCAGGCCAAAGAGGTTCGACGACACACTGCCCGCGCCACCGCCGCCGCCGCCGCCGAGACGCACATGTCGGCCCCCTGGTACCGTCGGCGTCGACGTCGTGTTCGACGCCGAGGACGAGGAGGGAGCTGCAAGGACGGGGTCGCGGAGAGGTGGCAACTCGACGAGCGGTACGGGCCGTACAATGGCCGCCGAGTCGCGGTCGAACCTCGGATGCCATTCGTACAGGACCATCCCCGCATGCGGCACAGGCCAGCCGTCGCCATCGACGCAGCCCGGCATTGGCTCGATTTCATCCTTCGCAGATTCTGCCGTCGTCGTCGTCGTCGTCGGTGGACTGGCGGCGGTGGTGGCGGGACGAGGACGCTGCTGCCTTGGCGTAGGCTGGAGCTCGGCCATCAGCGCCTTTCGACCCCCCGTCTTGATCGACTCTTGCCCCGTCATCGTCGCGGCAGACCCGTCTGCCTCGGCCTCGTCGGCGGATACGTCGCTGTCGAGCAGGCCATCGCGGTCGAGGTTGGACTGGTCAAAGGTGATTGTCCTCCCGCCCACCCGCCGTCCGCCAGAACGGGTGGCCGAGGGCGTCCAGAGTCCGCCTTGGCCCTGCATCGCCTGGCCCCTCTCCCGCGCATCGCCCTGTTCCGCGTGCGTCCACGGTCCAGACGTCGATGGCGTGCTCGGCTCGAGTTTCGTAGAAGTGCTCCGCTCCTGCTGCTTCGCCTCCGCGTGTTGCTGCGGCGGCGCCGCCTCGGGAACGACGATAGCCTGCTCGTCAAGCCAGAGCTGGTGGAACCGGCCGCAGCGCTGACGCAGCCTCCTCCCGACTTCGGCCTTTCGCACCTCGATGCCGTTGTTCCATAGCGCGACAAACGACATGCCCTCGCGCGCCTTGGTCGTCGAACGAGGCGACGAGGGGAGCGAGGGCGAAGAGGGAAGGAGGCTGCCGCTCTGTTCCCGTCTCCGCTTCGAGGGCGACGCCGGTGTCGGTGTGGCGTCGAGGCGCGACGAGGCTGGCGACGGCGGTGGTGTGGCGAATCGCGACCGGTCCACGGCGACGCTGGCGCCCGGCGTAGAAGGCGTTGGTACGCCCCTCGCCGTCGCTGCTGAGGTAGCTTCGACCCCAACTCCGACTCCGCCAAACTCGACCTGGACAGGCGGCGTCTTGGCGCGGCGAGGCCGGCGCACCTCGAGCTCGATCCCGATGCCCCAGTCCCACACGCGCCGGCCCGTCCTGGCATCGAGGGTGCGCGTGCGCGACACGATAAACCCGAGCCCCTTGATCTCGTCAGCACCGGCGCCGGCGCTGGCGCTGCTTGACGACGGCGCGTCGGCCGAGGGCGCCTGGAAGTCCATCCAGACACTCGCCAGCCGCGCCAGCTCCGTCGGTCCCAGCCGCCGTCCGCCCGATCGTTCGACGAGCGGTCGGATGGCCGTGTAGGTGACGAGGTTGGGCAGACGTACCGTCCTGGGTCGTGCCTGTCGACGGCGCGGCGTACCCGAAGTCATCACTGCTGAATTCTCTTCTCCTCCGACAAAGCTGGCTTCCCTTGCGCCGTCGTCGTCCGACGCCGCATCGTCGCTCGATGCGTCGTTTTCCAGCGAGGCCATGGATGCGCCGCACGTGGCGAGGTGTACGACGAGGGCGTGCTCGAGCGCCATGTGCAGCGTCATGAGGCTGGCATAGTGCTTGGGCAGCGGCAGCTCCGACGAGAGGACGTGCTTGACCTCCGGCAGAGGCGGGTCCGCCTGCTTGCTCGCCTCCTGCTGCAGCTTGAGGGAGAGCGACGCCGGCGAGTCGCGGAGCGGCGTCGCGACAGAGGCCTGCTCCTTTGTCGTGGCAGAACCGACGCGGGCGGACTTGGGCGTACTGGCTCCTGACCTGCTGCTGCTGCCGCCGCTGGCGACGGTGCCGGGCTGGAAGATGGCGGAACGGGCACCCATCGGTAGGAGCTGCGGGATGTGGCCTTTGGGCCGTTCCCTGACGCTGCGCGGAGTGAGAAAGGACTCGTCGTCCTCGTCCTCCATGATCCTGCGCGCCAGGCTGCGCGGTAGCGTGGCGGTGGGCGAGCGGTGGTCGAGCGGGCTGGAGCTCGAAGCCAACAGCGGCGCCTTTGGACTCGCGAGCGAGATGCGCGTGCCCATGTTGCGGCCTGGCGTCAGCACCAGGCCATCATCATCATCGTCGTCGTCGTCGTCGTCGGCGGCGGCGTCGGTGGCGGTGTTATCCGCCTCCTTCACCGCAGTCGGCGACCCGACGCGGGCCACCTTGGTCGGAGACGCCATGAGCTTTTCCGTGCTGGGCCCCTCTGTCCCCTCGGCCGAGGCACGTGCCTTGCGCTTGGTCGGGCTCGAAGTCGGCGCGGCCGAAGTGCGCGCACCCGCGGCATCGGCTGCGGCTGCTGCCTTGCGCTTGGAGGGCGAAGTGGCAGCGTTGGAGCGTCTGTGCGCTGTCCGCGGCGGCGTGCCGAGGAGGTAGGGCGAGGTGGGATCGGGCAGCGGTGGTGGAGTGATGCTGCGGGCGAACGCAGCGGCGGCCGATGACGCGGATGCAGGAGCCGTCGTCGCCGTGTCGGTGGATATGCTGGAAGGAAGGACGGCGGGATGGGACGACGAGGAGGACTGGATATCGTCGAGGTCCTTGAGAATGGCCTCTACCTCGCCCTGTTGGGGCGTCCTGAGCTGCGTCCTAGTCGAGCGAGTCCGTCTGGTCGTCGTCGTAGTCATTGTCGTCGGTGTCGCCGTCGCCGTCGTCGTGTTTGTCGCAGAAGCAACGGCGGCGGCACCTTTGCCCTTGGCGACCGCATCGGTGGATGGCACCTTGGTGAGGCCATCGCGCAGGGCCTGTTGCTCCTTGGCCGACGTGGGCTTTCGAGCGGCGAGCGACGCCTTGCCCGAGCGGAAGTGCGAGGTGATTCCACCACCCGCCATCTTCCCCTGTCGTCGTCGCCGTCGTCGTCGCTGTCGTCGTCGTTGTAGTCGCTGCCGGTACCGTCTCTACCGTCGCAAGGCCGTCCAAGAATCGGGTGTACGGAACGTCGTCCAGGTGGGTCGACGATCGTTTCGACCCGGAGGGTTGAACGCTTGGTCGTCTGACAGAATGCAAGGATGACAGGGCTGTGTAGCAGAGCGAGAGCGGTCAAAGGCGAGGATGAATGGTGGTGGAAACGAGAGGATAGCGGTTGGCAAGGGAGCCTCAGACGCCGCTGCCGTTTGTCCGCTCTCGCATCTGCCGGTGTAGAATCTCGGCCAACCTCGGCACCTGCCAAAAAAAGGCCCGACGGCCGCCCCGCCCGCCCCGCACGGGATTTGAGGGGCGTGTCGCGCAAAGTGGCGCGTTGCACGACTCCCGTTTTGACTTCGAAAATCCAGACGGAAATCCGGCGAGGACCTCTTTGGCTAGCCTGGGCTGGCTGGCTGGGCTGGCAATCATGAACATTGCAAATGGCGAGAGAGGGCAGAGAGAGATCCAAGGGCAAGCAAAGCAGCGAGCGGGTGATGGACAGGATACCGCAAGGGCATGGGTAGGCTACATTGGGGGAGACGAGCAGAGACACGGTGTCGAGCCGAGTCGAGCGGGCGGGCCGGCCATTGACTCGCGCGGCGTGCCGTCTTACTTCTTCTTGAGGGGGTCGTGGCCCCAGTCTGTCGTGCAAGCACCGTAGCGCAGCACAGCGCAGCAAAGGCAAAGCAAGATGGAATGAGATGGGTGGCGGTCAGTAGGCTGCCGGCGCTGACAGCGTCGCTCCCGCATCCGCCCTATTCCACCGCCCGCGCTCTGCTCCTGCCGAGCCCTGCTCCTGCTTCAGCCCTCCCGCCTCCCGCCTCCCGCCTCTCGCTGTCCTCGCCCACTTCGTCCTCGTCCTGTCACGCCTGGTGGGTTGGTGTGGGGTGCGCCCGTGCTGAAGCGCATGCGGGTCGCGGGTATACGGGCAGCGACTCGATCCAGCGAGTCGTTGCCGGCATGGCCTGGCTGGCTCGCAGGTGAACCGCCGTGTCTATTTTTGCGGCTTTGATCCAACGGCGATGGGTGAGAGAGATTGCGACGGGGCCGGGGCGAAAGCTACCCCATCGAGACGTCCTCCATCTCGAGCGCATCGCCGTCGTCGTCGTCCTTGCCGACTTGCCCCGTGGACGCAGCGGCCGCTGGCGGAGAATGGCTGCGCGCCGCCTGCTCGGCCGTTGGTGGCTGGGCTGTCCCTTGACTCGCTGCCGCCCCTTCGCCCTTGCCTGACCCCGGCGCTGTCTCGGACGTAGCGATGCCGTCGTTGTCCTCGAGCTCGTCGACCAGGGTGGCGCCCCCGCCTGCGGGCAGGCCGAGGATGCGCTCCAGCAGCTGGGCGCACTTGACCTTTTCGAGCTCGGTGCTCTTCATCAGCTCGATGGCCTCGTCATTGAGGGCCGGGTCCGGCGCCTTGGACAGCAGCAGCGACAGCTTGAGCGATTCCGAGAGCAGCGACAGGTTCTGCGCGGAACGAACCTGCAGCAACAACGAAAGCCGGGATCGAGTGCCAGCGGGACCAGGTCAGTTGACAGAACGGCTTCGTCTTCCAAGGCCCAAGCTGCCACGGCCCAAGTTGCCGCGGTCCCCGACGAAACTCACCATCGCATCGGCCCGCGCGTCGGCCTGGAACGCCTCCTGCTCTATTTGAACCTTGTCCTTGTCTCCGATCTGCTCGCAGGGTGAAAGGACGAGCGTCAGTAGGGCTGTCGGCCGCATGGGCTGGGTCCATCCCGCCCGCGCGCGGTACTCACCGTGGCCAGCGAGATGAGCTCCTTGAAGCTCTCGAGCAGCGTCTCGATGTCGCCGTCGATGGTCTTGTTGACGCCCTCTTCGAGCTTGTCGAGATACTCTTGCGACGCCATCAGGCCGCTCGGCCCAAGCGCGGCGTCGCCCGCCCCGACCGCTGCCGAAGATGCGGCCGCCTGGCCGCCTCCAATCTTGCCCGTGCGGAGAGCGGTCGGCTGGGCCACGTCGGATCGGAAGGCGGCCGAGGTCGTTGCACCCGCTGCGGCAGAGGTGGATGGTGATGATGGCTCGCCATCTGTCGAGGCAAGTGTCGTTGCGTCGCCGTTCGAGGGCCGAGGTGAGGTGTGGTGTGGTGTGGTGTGGTGTGCAAGATCGCGGGGGAGTCAGGATTCGATCTTGGGGCGCTCCAGGGTCGACGGGGCCGTGCTGGGGATGGTTGGGCGATAGTCGGGTGGCGGCCGGTGGTGTCGAGGGGGGATGCAGCACCGGCGCCGAGTTGTAGCCGGCCACGAGGACGAGATGTGCCCGTGTCTACCGCCAAGCTGGCCGTGCGAGGCTGGATCGCTTCCCCAGCCTACCTTTGTCCCAGCCCAGTCCAGCCCGGCCAATCCGCCTAGCCCTCCCTGCCCACATTGCACGTCCTCCTCGCCACCCGCATCGTGTGCCGCAGCGGCGTACTCACTCTTCAGGCTCTTGTAGCTCTTGGTCTTCTTGAGCTCCTCCTCGCTCTTGGACTCCTTGAGGTGCTCCTCCTGTGCGAGGTGGCGCTTGTTGTAGCTGACGACCTTGCGCATGTGCTTGAGATCCTCGTCGGTGTACTTGTCCTTCTTCTTGTCCGGGTTGCGGCGGAGGATGTCGGTGATCTTGTTGCCGCTGTCGTGACCGACCGTCTCGCCGCCGCCGCCGCCGCCGCCGGTCCATCCCGACTCTTGCGAGTCCTTGGACTTGAGCCACTTTTCGAGCTCGTCGGCGCTCATGTTGACGAGCTCGTTGAACTCCTTGATGACTTCGTCGTCGGGCTTGACCATGTTGACGAACCTGTGGCGGTAGGCGATGGACTGGCGGTGCAGAGACGGGTAGATGGCGGCGCGAAGGCTCGAGAGCTGCATGCGCTGGGTGGCGTGCGAGGGGCCGAGGGCGAGCGTGGGTGGTGCGAGTGGTGCTGGCCGTAGCGGGGCGAGCGTGTGGTGAATGGTTGGGGGAATGTGGCTGGTGATGGTGGTGCTGATGCTGGTAGGCGTGGTCGCATCGAGTGACGGTGATGACGACCAGATCGAGTGGCCTGCCTCTGCCCGCTGCAGCAGCGCCTCTTTCCTGAGCCCTTTGAAACGAGGGCCGCTGCAGGCCGCTGCAATGTGGAGCAGCGGCGCGGCTGATCGGGCGTGTCTGCTGATTCACCCGGCCCGCATGCCTCACCCTGCCTGCCTCAGCCCATTCAAGTCGGCAGTCATGCTGCACCAGGGTAGCAGCAGGCTCATCAGGCAAATGCCATCACTCTGCTACTTCACACCTTGCCTGTGACAGCCTTTGATGCCCTGATGCAGCGTGTTGCTATGGCAGACTAGACCACAGTCATGATCACAACAGCTACTCAAGCCCATGTTGCAGCAGATGCTCTTCCAAACTGGTCATCTGCCTGCAGCAATGACACATGTCCACCTGCAGTCAGCAGGGGCATAGGACTGACTGTGCAGGGAAGCATGGTACCATGAGCCACACACAGCATGCTCATCAAGGTAGTTGACTTTGCCCCCTGTTCGTCTGTACAGGCTTGCTGCTGCTCACAACAAGGCTGCACACCTTCAGCTCTTGCCACATCCTGCTTCATGTCAGTGAGGAAGCAGCAACACTCAAGGTGGGGAAGCAAACAGAGGCTGGACTGATCATCACAGGCTTGCAGCAGCAGGTCTTCTCTTCTTGATGAGCGTGCAGGCCTTCATTGCTGTTGAAGGTGCAGATTCTACCAACACAGCCTCTCTCTTGATCCACCCAGCATCAATCACCACCATCAGCTGCCATTCCGTCCAACACCGTGTGCCAGGGGCTCATGCTCTACTACAAGCGGCTCCTTGGCGCACGGGAAAAGGAGATGGCTACCTGTGCTTTCTTGGTGAAGCACCTAGTTTGTTTGTTCTGCCTGGGGCCGCCCCACAAGCATCACTTGCGGCTGGGCACAAACCTATACGGTTGTGCCCAGATCCACATGGGGCTTTACCACCCTACCATCGTGGCGGCGGTCTAGGCAGGACTCCCCCTGCACCCGGGCTTGGCACTATTGCCGCTCGCGCCCACTACATTCCTGCATCCATAGTTCTACTTGCTGACCCCGGCCCGTCTTGCCAACCACTTTTGGCCGGTGCCGACAAACGGCGACCGGTCAAGAGCTGGTCCGGCACTGGCTCACGCCAAACCCCGGCAACAAGACCAACCTCGAGCTGCCCCACCGGACCTTGTGGAAGAGCTCTTGAGGCGAGTCCTCTGTTGCTGGAGGGGCCTGGGACCATCAGTCTCCTTTGCCAGGATCATGGCCAAAGCACAGCATGAGTAAGGCAGCTGCCATGTCCAAATCTCTGATGGTCAAGAGGCTGCAACTTGGCCCATGATGCAGTGGAACAAGAGTCCAGGCCAACACCACCTCACCACAACCTTCTGATCAAATTACGCAACCCTCTGAAACAAGCACAAGGCTACCACAAGGCATGACCAGTTGGCACAGCAATACACCGATGTGTAGACAAGACAAGCACAGGCTACCACAAGGCAACAGCCACAACAGAAACCTCTACCACCTACATCACCAAAAAACAGACTTCTGTTGCACAGGCAAATAGTGCATCAACACAGAACCCTGCTCACCAGCAGATTTGGGGCTCAAAGGTTGTGAACATCAGGCCCTAGTTGGCTTCTTCCTGCCAATGGTTGACAGGCTGGCCTTGTTTGAACTGCTTGACAACTGGCAGGTTCATGCCTACAATCAGGTGTACTACAAAATGATCCAGTTCACTAACCTCAACATCAATGTGCTGCCCCCTCTCCAAGCCTGTCTGGAGGTCTGGAGGTGGAAGTACCTGAGGCAGTGGCCTGGGGACTTCATCTTTGACCTTGACAGAGAATCAGCGCGTGCGTATCTGGAGGGCCACGCCGTGGCAGATGGCCACCTCGACTTCCTCATCTCCAATTAGGGAGGTCTTGACCAGGCGAGGCAACCTCTCTTCAATGCAAGACAGCCACCTCTTGCTCAGCGCCTCCATTTCGACATTATGACGAGTTCCTATCCGCTCATGCAGGACCTCACGATCGTTGCGCTCATGGCAGAGGCACGAGTGGCCTTCACCATCTGCAACCGAGTCGGTGAAGTCGTTCCCAGCCCCTCCGGCCCTACAGTTGCCAATGCCAACAGCTGGCAGTCTATGCTGTGCTTCTCCAACAACAAGGAGTCAATCAACTCCTGCAGCCTGTGGTTGAGGAAAACCCTCAACACATCAGGTTTGTGTGCAAAGTGGTTGTCCCTTTCTGGGCTCTACACACAGACCAACATGATCTTGCAACTATCAGGATGCAGCCTGTTGACATTGGTGGTCAATGAAGCCTTGCTGTCCTCAAGCTCATCAGTGTCACTGCTGGCCAGCATGCCACCAAGCGCTTTCTGGTGACCTCTTGAGCTGGTATGATGATGATGGAAAGATGAAAGATGTGTCAATGGTCTGGGAGGCCAGCAGGGGCTATGCCCTCAATGTGAGAGTGCATCAGATCACCACATTGGGTACAGGATGATACCTGGCTGCTGTGGCAAGGAGCAACAGCAGGGTGAATGTCACACAGAGTGGATGATGGGCTGACACCATGGTCTGATAGGCCTCTTGTCCCATCAGAGAAAAGATGCAGGTGGATGACCTCTGACTGCAACAGCCACCCGCCAACAAGGAGAGACAGAAACAAGCAGGCAGCAAACAAGCTCAGCAGGTGCAACAGTCCTATGGAATTTTTCAAAGGACTGATGCAGATCCCGCCCGCCCAGCTGCTGCACGACACGCTGCGCTGCACTGAAGGCGGATCGGCCTACCGGACCTTGTCACCGCATCGAGGGGGGGCACCTCGTTCACCCGTCGTCGTCGCCTCTCATGTGCTCATGTTCCCGTGAAGCCGAACTCGACTACCGCTTCTGCATACGCAAAGCAAGGTACAGCGTCAAGGGAATGGATCTGTTGTTTCAACACATCGGGCCGGCTGGTGTCCGACAGCTATCTCGTCTGCCACGTCGCGCGTTTCAAGGGTCGATGATAGTGCCATGGCGCAGGGATCCACGGTCTCGACGACCGCACTGAGTTCCCATACCATACCAGCGTCTACGGAAGGAAACGAAGCACGAGGCGCGCATCATGCCCACGATTCCGCCACTGTCGTCTCAGTCCACATCCTGGTTCTCCAACGTCCAAACAACAACGCGTCGAAGACGATCAGGTGATCCGCGATCCGGACACCACGCCCGCCCGTACGGACTCTGTTCGAGAAGAGGTGCGGAACGGCAAAGACGCAGGTAAGCTTCTATATCGGACGGAAGGTGCTGGTCAAGACGGCCGGGAGGAGGCGGAAACGGCGGCTGTCGAGGGGGCCAGGAAGGTCTGGGGAGAGGCGAAGAGCGAGAAGGGGCAGGTCACGGGGTGCGGGGAAGGTGTGCGGGGTACGAGACGAGGAGTGGAGCGGACCTTGTGAAGCGGATCCTCGGTGGACTTACAGCATCTTGGGGTCGGGACCGGGTCGACGGGGGAAAGGTCGTACGGGGCCCCGCATCCAGAGCGGCGCGAGGACGGGGCGGTGCAGCACCAGCACCAGCTGCTCCTCGACGCGCGGCGATTTGCCATCTCGTCTACCGACCGCCGCCCCCGCCCCGACGTCGTCGTAACAGCATGCGCCGTTCTTCTGCACCGGAAGAGAGATGCCGAAAGGCTGAGTTGCTCACCTGCCATGAAGTGTGTACGACGCGCACGAGGCAGAGGAACAGCACGGCGCGGTGCGGGTGGTATCCCGAGCTCGCTGTACTGCCGCCGCCGTCGCCGTCTGAGCAAGAAACTGTACGTCCGCGCCTGCCAGGAAGACGGTCAACGTGGCCTGCCTGACCAGGCTGACTGTCCGCTGGGCCGCCATGAACTCAGAGGGCAGAGAGATCCGCGATATTCTGATGCGCTCTTCTGCACCCCGCTGTGGATCCTCGTCGTGCATCTCTGCTCGATCGCCTTTCACGCCTCGGTGCGGAGGCGCGAAGCCGCGTCGTCTTGGGCCTGGCCACATATGGTCTTCAGAGATCACGTCGGCGCGCCCCTCCCCCAGGATCGGGTCGCCGGTTGCGAGGCGGGTGCTGTGCCGGTACGTCAGCGACGATGAGCGAGCTCGTACCGATCGCCTGTGGACATGTGCGCAGACCCGTCCTGCCCCCATTGCGTGGGCGAACGGTGGCATGCCAGAGGTCCTGACTGGCAGTGAGAGAAAGGGCGTGCACCGTCCTTGCCTCTCTACGGGGGTTTGTGAGATGGTGCCTGAACCAACGCACCTGCACCCTCGCTACACGGGAGGCTGGATACCGGTACACGCTAGAGCGGTCCGTAGCCGCCGGTAGGAAGGCAAATGCGCGACGAGGTCCGCTGCCTCTGGCCGCGGGACGATGAGGGGAGGAAGAGTGACGGCACATGGAAGTCACGGCCGCCTCGTTGTCGGTGCATGGCGCTGTATCGCACGGAGAACGGGGGGCGGATGGCGCTGCGACCTGCGATACGGATGGGGCCCCAGACTCCAAAGGCGGGGAAAGGGAGAGAGGTGCGGAAAGCGAGAGCCGCTCTGGCCGGTGAATGAGGAGCATTCGAAGCTGATGCGAAGACGGCGGGCGCTGTCTGGGGCGTGTGTGAGAGAGGAGAGGCGGTTGCGGAAACCGCTGGCCGCCCCCGCCTCGGCGTCCGCTCTCTGGCATTGACCCGCGGCCCATTGTGCTGCAAGTCTGCCTGATTGCCCTGGCTTGCTGGCTGAATTGGCTGCTTTGCCAAGCAGGACGATGGCCGGACGGTGGCGAGGCAGCGACGGCGGCAGCGGCAGCGGCAGCAGACGGGCTCGTCGTCGAGGGCAAAGGGGGCGGGGAAAGCGGGGAGCGGGGCGAGGAACAAGTTCGAGGTCCAGGCCGAGCTGAGCTGCCTAGCCTAGCCTGCCTCTGCCCAGGTGCTGCTTGCTTGGCGATGCACGTCGCCCTGCTAGCCGAGGCCAGGTTGCATCGGAGCTGGGTCTTGGCGCATCAAATTGGGCCCTCCGGACCTCTGCCAAATTTAGGACCTCGGGGCACTTTGCCAGAGGAAGCAGGTCCAGCAGGTGCAGGCCAGTGCAGGTGCGGGGGGCGGGCACGGGGCCAGTCGTTCCTCTGCCTCGTGGCAGCCACACGCCCTGGCGGGCGGGTACAGAGACACACTGCCCAGGCGCCCGAGGGAGGTCAAGCAGCGGGCGGCGAGGACGCACGGGTTTTTTCCTCGTCGTCCTCGGTCCCTTGCTTGCCTGCCTGGCTGCCTTGCCTTGCCCTGCCTCGTCCGCTTGCTCTGCTCTCGACGAGCGGATGATCCTATCCGCCTTCACTCCTCGACTCCGCTCGCCCATCCGCTGTAGAGGATCCAGACGAGACGAGGTCGTTCGGATCAGCTTCCGTGATATCCTCTCGCTCTGATCGCGAGGGCGGGAGAGCGGGGCGTCGGATGCGGCCTCTGCCTCGTCCAGTGCGGCGTCTACTCCTGCTGTTGAGGTGGGCGGCTTTGCCATGCACCTCGACCAGGCCTGCCTGCTGGCCTGCCTGCCTGCAAGTCCAAACCCGCTTCGCACCGTTTGCCCGCTTTGTGCCACCAGAAGAGTGAGAGTCCCCGCCGCCACCTTTTTTGTCCTGTCTGCCTGCCTGACTGCCCGTCTGCCCGTCTGACCCCTGCCCGTCAGCCTCGTCCCTCGCCCTTGTCCCACTCCCCCACGCCGCCGGTCAACTGCATCCTCGAGTTCCCTGACTCGAGCCCCGAAATGAAGCCGGTCAATCTGCAGGCGAACCCTTCTTCTCGCCCGCCTTCCCGTCAGTCCGTGGCGGTCCCTATAAAGAGCTCACCTTTGCCGCCATCGACCTTCCTTCTCGCCTCCGTCGCACCTCTTGACTCCTCTCCTCTCGACCACCAGCTTTCTGATCCCTCTTGCACGACTCGATTTCCCGTCTCATCGCCGTCGCATATCGGCCCCGGAGCCCGATTTTAAGCTCTAGTCGACACCCTTCCTAGCCTTCACACCGCCGGTGCCCTCGACCTCCTCACCACCTCACCTTCATCGCTGCCGTCTTCAGAGCATCATGTCGCAACAAATCGCCACTCCCCCACGGGACGTCGAGTCCCTCGAAGAAAAGAATAGCATCACCGACGCCACCGCCCTCCCCACACTCGGCGCCGCCCAGACCAAATCCGATGGCCTCACCGACTTCCACTATGACGAGGAGGCCGAGACTCGTCTCCGGCGCAAGATCGACAGAAGGATTATCTTCCCAGTAGCTTTGTGCTATTTATTTTGCTTTGTAGGGGCGTCATATTGGCCCTTCTACCTCTCTCCGTCGTCGAAAGACACCGGCTAACCGACGTTTCCTCTTCCCTCTTACCTGCGTCCCAACAGATCGCGCCAATATCGGAAATGCGAGGATTGCAGGGCTGGAGAAGGACCTCGGGATGAACCCCAAGAGCTACCAGGTGAGCAGAGCAGAGAGGATAGCGAGCCAGCGGAGGTCCTCGACGACGCCGGCGGCACCTCCACTCGAGCCCCGGTGGCTGAAAAATATTGACGCGTCTCGCTGCGAATTTCGCCCCTCGCCCGGGCGCCACCTCGTCGACCACCTCGATCCTCCTCGACCTCCTTCTCATCATATCTCCTGGATATCAAACGGACCATATCGACAGTACAACATTCTATTAACGTCATTCTATATCGCCTATGTGGTAGCAGAGATCCCTTCGACGATGATGACGAAGTTCGTCGGACCGGGTCGCTGGATCCCCTTCATCACATTCCTCTTTGGCCTGCTGAGCATCTGCAACGCCTTCGTCACCAACTTCAACGAGGCCGTTGGCGTCCGTTTCGTTCTCGGAATCGCAGAGGCGGGAATGCTCCCCTCAATCGCCTTCTACCTCGCACGGTGGTACCGCAAGGATGAGCTGGCCTTCCGCTGCGCCATGTACATCGTCATGTCCCCCGGCGCGGGCGCGTTCGGCGGCCTGCTCGCCTCGGGCATCCTGCGCATCGGCGACTTTGCCGGCATCGAGCGCTGGGAGAAGATCTTCTTCATCGAGGGCTTGATCACCGTCGCCATCTCGATCTTCGCGTGGTTCACCATCACCAACAGCATCGACTCGGCGCGCTGGCTGAGCGAAGAGGAAAAGGAGCTGGCGCGCGCGCGCATGCTCTCGGAGCAGGTCGGGCAGAAGACGCTCATCGACAAGGCCCGTCTGCGCTCCGTCATCCGCGGCATAACCGCACCCACCTCGCTCGTGTGCGCCACCATGTTCTTCTTTGACAACGTTACCGTCCAGGGTGAGTTAAACTTTGTGCGAGCTGGTCTGGCGCGCAGTGCACTGACGACCAAGTATCGTCTCTCTTCCGTTCATCCCCCTTCGACCCCCGCTCCCCTCCGGCATCGCAGGCATCGCCTTTTTCCTTCCCTCGATCGTCAGGACCCTCTTCCCAGGCAAGACGGTGATCCAGCAGCAGCTGCTCACGGTGCCGCCCAACGTGTTCGGCGGCGTGTGCGTGCTGGTGGTGGCCTACTGCTCGACCAAGTTCAAGGTGCGCGGCCTCGTCATTGCCTTTACCAGCCTCTTCACCGCGGCGGGCTACGTCATGTACCTCGCCTCGTCGCAGACCAACACGCGCTACGCCGCCTCGTTCCTCGCCACGGTCGGCTGTTACGCCCACGGCGCCGTGGTGCCCGCCTGGGCCACGATCAACACCAACAACGACTCGGAGCGTGCCGGAGCCATCGGTATTGTCGTGCTTCTTGGCAATTTCGGGGGATTGGCCGCCACCTGGACCTACCTTCCCAAGCATGCGCCCAACCAGGTGCCCGGAAACGCGGTCAACCTGGCCGGCGCGCTTTATATCACGGTCGCCTCGCTCGGCCTCGTGGCGTGGCAGCGCTACATGAACGCCCGCGGCCAGTCGGGCAAGCGCGACCACGAGATTGAGGGAATGACGCAGGAGCAGATCGACGAGCTTGGTTCGCGCCACCCGCGCTTCCTCTACCGGTGCTGAGGCGTCGGCGCCGCGCCGCGTTTACCGTTCGATACCCGCCTTCACGCGTCCAGATTTTCCCCTTGGCCTGGCTCTGCCTGGCTCGTTTCCATCGTCTCCGCCCCTTACGTCTTCACGACTCGCCGTCACGCCTGGTTCAAACCCGCTTCACGCCGCTGCTTTCCACAAGAGCTGTTTTCTGTACTCTATCTTCGATGCGTTTCCCTTCTATGCCGTCAAACTGCGTAACGAGATATGTCACGGTTAGAAGCATCGGCTGGACGACGGGAGACCCGAACACAGAGTGTACGCCAACATGCTGAGGGACGTTCGAGCGTCGGCCAGATGAGAGTCGTGACCAGTTTCAGGCGGAGCGGCGGATGGGAGGTGGTGCCGCAGATCTCGGCGACGTGGCGCAGTTTGCCCAGGCACGCCGACGCTCTGTCAATGAGCTCGTCGGCGTGCTGATCGCACCTGAGCTGACTATCCAGGGTCACTCCCAGGATCATTACGGGGTCAGCTGGGCGGACCGTACGGACTGGCCGCGAGGCGAGCATCGAAGGAACGCAAGCATGTCGAGGCCGATCCCGTTGCGCGTGGCGGATCTCATTGGCCGAATCGTTGACGCGTGCCACGCCCACGTCCTCTGTTCGGCCTCTCGCCAATCCCGTGACGTCGTCGACGTAGGCAATCACACTTGCTCCTGTCTCCTCACGACGCGTGGTGAAGATGTCGTCAGGAAGCCGTCCGCGGTCCCTTCTAAGCCGGGTGCTCATTCGACAGAGATGTCGGCCGTCGTCAATCTGCGCGGAAGAGAGCGGTGTCGCCGCTCCGTTGCGTCAACGGCCGCGATGGCGGCGACATGGTCACCAGCCGGCAAGAGACGCAGGAATCGAAGGGAGGCAGATTCGGGCCTTGCCCTCGACGACGTCGTGCGTGTCGACACGGCCCAGGCCGATCGGGACGGGGTCGAGGCCGAGTTTGACATCGGGAGCGAGGGAGCATCACGCCAGTTTCACCTGGGTGGCTCCAGCCAAGCTGCCGCCGCTGTTGCTCTGCTGCTCTCTCTCTCTTGCCCTCGCCGGCCTGGCACGCTTGACCACCGTCTTCTCGACCGAGAACGAGTCCTCCCGTCTGCTCCCCTGCCTGGCCGCGGCTGCTGCTGCGGCTGCGGCTGCGCTTCTCGATCGGGTACCGCAGCAACCTGGCCCAGCCTGGCCTGCTTGCCTGCCTGCCTGCCGCACCGACCCCGCCTCCCTGCTTGGCTGTCTGTCTGTCGTGTGCATTGCGGGCTCGCACGGCGGGCTCGCACGGGCACCTCAGCCTAGCCTGCCTGCCTGACAGCTCGTCGAGTTTTTCCGCGCAGGCGTGCGCGCGAGCATGCCGTGGCTGACTCACCTGCCTTCTTTTCCTCGCTCGCTCGCCCGCCCGTTCGTCGAGCTCGCCGCGTCTCCGCAGCACAGCCAGGCCGGCGGATCAGGCAGGAGGGTGGAGCAAGCTGCTGGAGCTGAGGGCTGCCCGACCGCAGCCCAGCCCGGGCCGGCGCTGAGGGTCCTCCACCTCGCCGCGCCGTGGCTGCCAGCCAACTTGATCCGCTGCGGCGCAGCGCGCTCGTTGCTGCTCAGTCTCGGCGCGTCCTTCCGGGCTCCTTGTCCGTGGATCGGCAGGCATGCAGACCGGCAGGCAGGAAGCACGCGCGCTGGGCTGCACAGGCAAGGCGGTGCTGACTGTCCACGATCATGGGTCCTTCCGAGCGCGCCGTGCGTGCTGGTGGGACCCGTCCGCCCAGCTTGACCGCCTGACCTGCGCTGATGGTCTGTGCTCAAGCTCGCCGCAGCGGGTGCGCTGCGAGGCGCCGTCAGACCTCCAAGCAGGCCGTCCAAGCACGGATCGATCGAGGCAGGCAGTCAGGCGGGCGAGCTGAGGCTCAGCGTGTCGTCGCTCGAACGACCGGGGCGAGGCAGCAGGCGCGTCGAGCGGACGTCAGCCTGCCAAGAAGGGTCGCCTGATCTGGCCTGCCTGCCTGCCCCTCCTCGTCCGCCAGGTCAGCATCGAGCGAGACGGCTCTCTCTCTCGTCGTCGTCCCCGTCGACAGGCACCTGGCCAGAGGGGCGGCACCTGGCGCAAGCGCCACGTACGAGGGCTCGCTGCGCCGGCCGCTGTGAGGGCCCGAAGGGATATATACCGTGCCTGGCCGGTCGCCCCCCTTTCCCTCCTCTTCCCTCCCTCGCCCATCGCCTCTTCCCCTCCCTTTCTCTCGCCCCGCCCCACCCCACCCTGCGCCTCTGGCTCCTACCTCAGCCACTTCAGCCACAGCAGCCCCGTCCTCGTTCGACCGCCCTCTCGCATCAGCCCCCCAAGCCAGCCAGCCACCCCCTCGCTCGAGCCCCGTTGATCAACGCTCCGAGCGTCTGTCACCATGCGTCTGGTCCAGGTCTCTCTCGTCGGCGCCGTGCTGGCGACTGTAGGCTTCATTGGCGTGGCAGCCACCCCTCTCACCACCTCGCCCGACATCTCTGGCGGTGCGGCCATCGTCGAGCCCCGCGCCGGCGCCGACGCCATCGCCAACGCTGCCCAGCCGGCCGCCGACTCTCAGCCCATCTACTGGAAGTGGTGCTACGACCACCGCTGGAACCGCTGGCGCGCCTACTGGTGCAATGAGTGGGACCGTCACTGCGACTGCCCGTGGACCTGGGACGACCGCGACCGCGACCGCGACCGCGACCGCGACAGGGACAGGGACAGGGACCACGACAGGGACCACGATCACCGTCGCGACGTCGAGAGCCTCGCCGCCAGGGACTTCTACGGCGACGGCTCGCACCACGACCGCGACCACCACGACCACGACCACCACGACCACGACCACCACGACCACGACCACCACGACCACGACCACGACCGCTGGGACCACAAGCGCGAAGTCGGCGACGCGCTCGAGAAGCGTCAGGACTGGGGCGGCAACTCTCTGTGCCGCTGCGACGCCTGGGGACCCTGCTTCTGCCGATGCCGCAACGGCTACTGCTGGCGCGTTTGGTGGTGGGGCGGAGGACGTGGCAACCGCGGTGACGGCGATGGCCCTGGACCCGGCGCCGCAGTCGACGACAAGGTGAGGACCGGCTGGCCGTGGTTGGAGCCTCGAGCCGCCTGCCTCGCATCTCGCAGAGAAGAGTCGGCGATGCGCTGACCCTTCTGCCTTTGCCTCTTGCCTCCCCGTTGCGACTGATCGACCGACTGCTGGCGCGACAGGGCGAGGCGAAGACGGCCTAGGGAGATCGACCTAGGATAGCGGCGTGCGTCGCCTCGAGGCCTGGCTGAGGGGCCCGCAACACCGCAAGGTTTCTGGTGAGCGAGCTCGCGCGAGGGTGGTGTCGACGCGTCGGATCGGCGCGGCGCGGTATCGCTGACGTCTCGTCTGTCTCTTCTTTCGCCTTGCCGTCGTCCGCAGTCCCGAGCGCAGATGCGGCTGCTCGACGCCGTCGATCCTTCGTTGATTCCTGATCCATCGTGATTCGCAGCGTTTCCTCTCCCCTCTGATCCATCCCGACTCAGTTCGGCTCAGCGCCACGCTCTGGCGCCTCGATTCCCGATCCCGAGCTCGCCTCTGCCCGGCTTCCCCGTTCCGCAGCACGTCCCTTATCAGCCTACGCCCAGCCCTGGTCGCGTGAATCGGAAGCGCGACCCGCAGCATCAGCTCGCCGTGCTTGTCCTCTCTGTCGTGCCGCGTGGGTCGGTCTGCAACATGGGCAGGTGCGGCGGCGGTATGGCTCTACGCGCCAGCGGGAGATGGACAGCGTCGTCCGCCAAGGAGGCCGCGTGCCCGCAGCCAGGGAGGCTTGGCCTGGGGAGGTGGCGGGTGACGGGGGGCGGGTTGCCTGCCTGACGTGGGGCGGCGATGGCGGCAGCGGCG